>NC_060123.1:3060850-3366935 GCF_021461395.2 Schistocerca americana | reverse complement strand
ACGTTTCTATGGAAACGACAGGATTTTCTTTTGGGATACGACAATCACATTTCCGATCCACTAATGCTTCTTTACTGCATCCCTCACTCCTAACATTGACGAATTCACACGGAAATTCCGTCGCTATGAAATACTATGTGTTGTAAGACATTTCCTTCTAAATCGAGTAACGTTTCTATGAAAACGACAGGATTTTCTTTTGGGATACGACAATTTCCTTTCCTAACCACTAATCCTTCTTTACTGCATCCCTCACTCCCACATATTGACGAATTCACACGGAAATTGCGTCGCTATGAAATACGAGTACTATGTGTTCTGAGACATTTCCTTCTAAATCGAGTAACGTTTCTATGGAAACGACAGGATTTTCATTTGGGATACGACAATCACATTTCCGATCCACTAATCCTTCTTTACTGCATCCCTCACTCCCAGACACTGACGAATTCACACGGAAATTCCGTCGCTATGAAATACTATGTGTTCTAAGACATTTCCTTCTAAATCGAGTAACGTTTCTATGGAAACGACAGGATTTTCTTTTGGGATACGACAATCTCATTTCCGATCCACTAATCCTTCTTTACTGCATCCCTCACTCCCAAACATTGACGAATTCACACGGAAATTGCGTCGCTATGAAATACTATGTGTTAGAAGACATTTCCTTTTAAATCGAGTAACGTTTCTATGGAAACGACTGGATTTTCTTTTGGGATACGACAATCACATTTCCGATCCACTAATCCTTCTTTACTGCATCCCTCACTCCCACACATTGACGAATTCACACGGAAATTGCGACGCTATGAAATACGAGTACTATGTGTTCTAAGACATTTCCTACTAAATCGAGTAACGTTTCCATGGAAACGACAGGATTTTCTTTTGGGATACGACAATCACATTTCCGATCCACTAATCCTTCTTTACTGCATCCCTCACTCCCAAACATTGACGAATTCACACGGAAATTCCGTCGCTATGAAATACTATGTGTTCTAAGACATTTCCTTCTAAATCGAGTAACGTTTCTATGGAAACGACAGGATTTTTGTTGGGATACGACAATCTCAATTCCGAACCACTAATCCTTCCTTACTGCATCCCTCACTCCCACACATTGACGAATTCACACGGAAATTGCTTCGCTATGAAATACGTTTACTATGTGTTCTAAGACATTTAATTCTAAATCGAGTAACGTTTCTATGGAAACGACTGGATTTTCTTTTGGGATACGACAATCTCATTTCCGATCCACTAATCCTTCTTTACTGCATCCCCCACTCCCACACATTGACGAATTCACACGGAAATTGCGTCGCTATCAAATACGAGTACTATGTGTTAGAAGACATTTCCTTCTAAATCGAGTAACGTTTCTATGGAAACGACAGGATTTTCTTTTGGGATACGACAATCTCATTTCCGATCCACTAATCCTTCTTAACTGCATCCCTCACTCCCACACATTGACGAATTCACACGGAAATTGCGTCGCTATGAAATACGAGTACTATGTGTTCTAAGACATTTCCTTCTAAATCGAGTAACGTTTCTATGGAAACGACAGGATTTTCTTTTGGGATACGACAATCACATTTCCGATCCTTTAATCCTTCTTTACGGCAACTCTCACTCCCACACATTGACGAATTCACACGGAAATTGCGTCGCTATGTAAAACGAGTACTATGTGTTAGAAGACATTTCCTTCTAAATCGAGTAACGTTTCTATGGAGACGACAGGATTTTCTTTTGGGATACGACAATCTCATTTCCTAACCACTAATCCTTCTTTACTGCATCCCTCACTCCCACACATTGACGAATTCACACGGAAATTGCGTCGCTATGAAATACGAGTACTATGTGTTAGAAGACATTTACTTCTAAATCGAGTAACGTTTCTATGGAGACGACAGGATATTCTTTTGGGATACGACAATCTCATTTCCTAACCACTAATCCTTCTTTACTGCATCCCTCACTCCCACACATTGACGAATTCACACGGAAATTGCGTCGCTATGAAATACGAGTACTATGTGTTCTAAGACACTTCCTTCTAAATCGAGTAACGTTTCTATGGAAACGACAGGATTTTCTTTTGGGATACGACAATCACATTTCCGATCCACTAATCCTTCTTTACTGCACCCTTCACTCCCAAACATTGACGAATTCACACGGAAATTCCGTCGCTATGAAATACTATGTGTGCTAAGACATTTCCTTCTAATTCGAGTAACGTTTCTATGGAAACGACAGGATTTTCTTTTGGGATACGACAATCTCATTTCCTAACCACTAATCCTTCTTTACTGCATCACTCACTCCCACACATTGACGAATTCACACGGAAATTGCGTCGCTATGAAATACGAGTACTTTGTGTTCTAAGACATTTCCTTCTAAATCGAGTAACGTTTCTATGGAAACGAAAGGATTTTCTTTTGGGATACGACAATATCATTTCCGATCCACTAATCCTTCTTTACTGCATCCCTCACTCCCAAACATTGACGAATTCACACGGAAATTGCGTCGCTATGAAATACTATGTATTAGAAGACATTTCCTTCTAAATCGAGTAACGTTTCTATGGAAACGACACGATTTTCTTTTGGGATACGACAATCTCATTTCCTAACCACTAATCCTTCTTTACTGCATCCCTCACTCCCAAACATTGACGAATTCACACGGAAATTCCGTCGCTATGGAATACTATGTGTTCTAAGACATTTCCTTCTAAATCGAGTAACGTTTCTATGGAAACGACAAAATTTTCTTTTGGGATACGACAATCTCATTTCCGCCCACTAATCCTTCTTTACTGCATCCCTCACTCCCACACATTGACGAATTCACACGGAAATTGCGTCGCTATGAAATACGAGTACCATGTGTTAGAAGACATTTCCTTCTAAATCGAGTAACGCTTCTATGGAAACGACAGGATTTTCTTTTGGGATACGAGAATCTCATTTCCGATCCACTAATCCTTCCTTACTGTATCCCTCACTCCCACACATTGACGAATTCACACGGAAATTGCTTGGCTATGAAATACGAGTACTATGTGTTCTAAGACATCTAATTCTAAATCGTGTAACGTTTCTATGGAAACGACAGGATTTTCTTTTGGGATACGCTATCTCATTTCCGATCCACTAATCCCTCTTTACTGCATCCCTCACTCCCACACATTGACGAATTCACACGGAAATTGCGTCGCTATCAAATACGAGTACTATGTGTTAGAAGACATTTCCTTCTAAATCGAGTACCGTTTCTATGGAAACGACAGGATTTTCTTTTGGGATACGACAATCTCATATCCGATCCACTAATCCTTCTTAACTGCATCCCTCACTCCCACACATTGACGAATTCACACGGAAATTGCGTCGCTATGAAATACGAGTACTATGTGTTAGAAGACATTTCCTTCTAAATCGAGTAACGTTTCTATGGAAACGACAGTATTTTCTTTTGGGATACGACAATCTCATTTCCGATCCACTAATCCTTCTTTACTGCATCCCTCACTCCCACACATTGACGAATTCACACGGAAATTGCGTCGCTATGAAATACGAGTACTATGTGTTAGAAGACGTTTCCTTCTAAATCGAGTAACGTTTCTATGTAAACGACAGGATTTTCTTTTGGGATACGACAATCACATTTCCAATCCACTAATCCTTGTTTACTGCATCCCTCACTCCCACACATTGACGAATTCACACGGAAATTCCGTCGCTATGAAATACGAGTACCATGTGTACTAAGACATTTCCTTCTAAATCGAGTAACGTTTCTATGGAAACGACAGGATTTTCTTTTGGGATACGACAAACACATTTCCGATCCACTAATCCTTCTTTACTGCATCCCTCACTCCCACACATTGACGAATTCACACGGAAATTGCGTCGCTATGAAATACGAGTACAATGTGTTCTAAGACAATTCCTGCTAAATCGAGTAACGTTTCTATGGAAACGACAGGATTTTCTTTTGGGATACGACAATCTCATTTCCGATCCACTAATCCTCCTTTACTGCATCCCTCACTCCCACACATTGACGAATTCACACGGAAATTCCGTCGCTATGAAATACGAGTACTATGTGTTCTAAAACATTTCCTTCTAAATCGAGTAACGTTTCTATGGAAACGACAGGATTTTCTTTTGGGATACGACAATCACATTTCCGATCCACTAATCCTTCTTTACTGCACCCTTCACTCCCAAACATTGACGAATTCACACGGAAATTCCGTCGCTATGAAATACTATGTGTTCTAAGACATTTCCTTCTAATTCGAGTAACGTTTCTAAGGAAACGACAGGATTTTCTTTTGGGATACGACAATCTCATTTCCTAACCACTAATCCTTCTTTACTGCATCACTCACTCCCACACATTGACGAATTCACACGGAAATTGCGTCGCTATGAAATACGAGTACTTTGTGTTCTAAGACATTTCCTTCTAAATCGAGTAACGTTTCTACGGAAACGAAAGGATTTTCTTTTGGGATACGACAATATCATTTCCGATCCACTAATCCTTCTTTACTGCATCCCTCACTCCCAAACATTGACGAATTCACACGGAAATTGCGTCGCTATGAAATACTATGTATTAGAAGACATTTCCTTCTAAATCGAGTAACGTTTCTATGGAAACGACAGGATTTTCTTTTGGGATACGACAATCTCATTTCCTAACCACTAATCCTTCTTTACTGCATCCCTCACTCCCAAACATTAACGAATTCACACGGAAATTCCGTCGCTATGAAATACTATGTGTTCTAAGACATTTCCTTCTAAATCGAGTAACGTTTCTATGGAAACGACAAAATTTTCTTTTGGGATACGACAATCTCATTTCCGCCCACTAATCCTTCTTTACTGCATCCCTCACTCCCACACATTGACGAATTCACACGGAAATTGCGTGGCTATGAAATACGAGTACCATGTGTTAGAAGACATTTCCTTCTAAATCGAGTAACGTTTCTATGGAAACGACAGGATTTTCTTTTGGGATACGAGAATCTCATTTCCGATCCACTAATCCTTCCTTACTGTATCCCTCACTCCCACACATTGACGAATTCACACGGAAATTGCTTGGCTATGAAATACGAGTACTATGTGTTCTAAGACATCTAATTCTAAATCGTGTAACGTTTCTATGGAAACGACAGGTTTTTCTTTTGGGATACGACTATCTCATTTCCGATCCACTAATCCCTCTTTACTGCATCCCTCACTCCCACACATTGACGAATTCACACGGAAATTGCGTCGCTATCAAATACGAGTACTATGTGTTAGAAGACATTTCCTTCTAAATCGAGTACCGTTTCTATGGAAACAACAGGATTTTCTTTTGGGATACGACAATCTCATTTCCGATCCACTAATCCTTCTTAACTGCATCCCTCACTCCCATACATTGACGAATTCACACGGAAATTGCGTCGCTATGAAATACGAGTACTATGTGTTAGAAGACATTTCCTTCTAAATCGAGTAACGTTTCTATGGAAACGACAGGATTTTCTTTTGGGATACGACAATCTCATTTGCGATCCACTAATCCTTCCTTACTGCATCCCTCACTCCCACACATTGACGAATTCACACGGAAATTGCTTCGCTATGAAATACGAGTACTATGTGTTCTAAGACATTTAATTCTAAATCGAGTAACGTTTCTATGGACACGACAGGATTTTCTTTTGGGATACGACAATCTCATTTCCGATCCACTAATCCTTCTTTACTGCATCCCTCACTCCCACACATTGACGAATTCACACGGAAATTGCGTCGCTATCAAATACGAGTACTATGTGTTAGAAGACATTTCCTTCTAAATCGAGTAACGTTTCTATGGAAACGACAGGATTTTCATTTGGGATACGACAATCTCATTTCCGATCCACTAATCCTTCTTAACTGCATCCCTCACTCCCACATATTGACGAATTCACACGGAAATTGCGTCGCTATGAAATACGAGTACTATGAGTTAGAAGACATTTCCTTCTAAATCGAGTAACGTTTCTATGGAAACGACAGTATTTTCTTTTGGGATACGACAATCTCATTTCCGATCCACTAATCCTTCTTTACTGCATCCCTCACTCCCACACATTGACGAATTCACACGGAAATTGCGTCGCTTTGAAATACTTGTACTATGTGTTAGAAGACATTTCCTTCTAAATCGAGTAACGTTTCTATGTAAACGACAGGATTTTCTTTTGGGATACGACAATCACATTTCCGATCCACTAATCCTTCTTTACTGCATCCCTCACTCCCACACATTGACGAATTCACACGGAAATTCCGCCGCTATGAAATACGAGTACTATGTGTTCTAAGACATTTCCTTCTAAATCGAGTAACGTTTCTATGGAAACGACAGGATTTTCTTTTGGGATACGACAATCACATTTCCGATCCTTTAATCCTTCTTTACTGCATCTCTCACTCCCACACATTGACGAATTCACACGGAAATTGCGTCGCTATGAAATACGAGTACTATGTGTTAGAAGACATTTCCTTCTAAATCGAGTAACGTTTCTATGGAGACGACAGGATTTTCTTTTGGGATACGACAATCTCATTTCCTAACCACTAATCCTTCTTTACTGCATCCCTCACTCCCACACATTGACGAATTCACACGGAAATTGCGTCGCTATGAAATACGAGTACTATGTGTTCTAAGACAATTCCTTCTAAATCGAGTAACGTTTCTATGGAAACGACAGGATTTTCTTTTGGGATACGACAATCTCTTTTCCGATCCACTAATCCTTCTTTACTGCAACCCTCACTCCCACACAGTGACGAATTCACACGGAAATTCCGTCGCTATGAAATACGAGTACTATGTGTTCTAAGACATTTCCTTCTAAATCGAGTAACGTTTCTATGGAAACGACAGGATTTTCTTTTGGGATACGACAATCACATTTCCGATCCACTAATCCTTCGTTACTGCATCCTTCACTCCCAAACATTGACGAATTCACACGGAAATTCCGTCGCTATGAAATACTATGTGTTCTAAGACATTTCCTTCTAATTCGAGTAACGTTTCTATGGAAACGACAGGATTTTCTTTTGGGATACGACAATCTCATTTCCTAACCACTAATCCTTCTTTACTGCATCCCTCACTCCCACACATTGACGAATTCACACGGAAATTGCGTCGCTATGAAATACGAGTACTATGTGTTAGAAGAATTTTCCTTCTAAATCGAGTAACGTTTCTATGGAAACGACAGGATTTTGTTTTGGGATATGAGAATCTCATTTCTGATCCACTAATCCTTCCTTACTGCATCCCTCACTCCCACACATTGACGAATTCACACGGATATTGCTTCGCTATGAAATACGAGTACTATGTGTTCTAAGACATCTAATTCTAAATCGAGTAACGTTTCTATGGAAACGACAGGATTTTCTTTTGGGATACGACTATCTCATTTCCGATCCACTAATCCTTCTTTACTGCATCCCTCACTCCCACACATTGACGAATTCACACGGAAATTGCGTCGCTATCAAATACGAGTACTATGTGTTAGAAGACATTTCCTTCTAAATCAAGTAACGTTTCTATGGAAACGACAGGATTTTCTTTTGGGATACGACAATCTCATTTCCGATCCACTAATCCTTCTTTACTGCATCCCTCACACCCACACATTGACGAATTCACACGGAAATTGCGTCGCTATGAAATACGAGTACTATGTGTTAGAAGACATTTCGTTCTAAATCGAGTAACGTTTGTATGTAAACGACAGGATTTTCTTTTGGGATACGACAATCACATTTCCGATCCACTAATCCTTCTTTACTGCATCCCTCACTCCCACACATTGACGAATTCTCACGGAAATTCCGTCGCTATGAAATACGAGTACTATGTGTTCTAAGACATTTCCTTCTAAATCGAGTAACGTTTCTAAGGAAACGACAGGATTTTCTTTTGGGATACGACAATCACACCTCCGATCCACTAATCCTTCTTTACTGCATCGCTCACTCCCACACATTGACGAATTCACACGGAAATTGCGTCGCTATGAAATACGAGTACTATGTGTTAGAAGACATTTCCTTCTAAATCGAGTAACGTTTCTATGGAAACGACAGGATTTTCTTTTAGGATACGACAATCTCATTTCCTAACCACTAATCCTTCTTTACTGCATCCCTCACTCCCACACATTGACGAATTCACACGGAAATTGCGTCGCTATGAAATACGAGTACTATGTGTTCTAAGACAATTCCTTCTAAATCGAGTAACGTTTCTATTTAAACGACAGGATTTTCTTTTGGGATACGACAATCTCATTTCCGATCCACTAATCCTTCTTTACTGCATCCCTCACTCCCACACATTGACGAATTCACACGGAAATTCCGTCGCTATAAAATACGAGTACAATGTGTTCTAAGACATTTCCTTCTAAATCGAGTAACGTTTCTATGGAAACGACAGGATTTTCTTTTGGGATACGACAATCACATTTCCGATCCACTAATCCTTCTTTACTGCATCCTTCACTCCCAAACATTGACGAATTCACACGGAAATTCCGTCGCTATGAAATACTATGTGTTCTAAGACAATTCCTTCTAATTCGAGTAACGTTTCTATGGAAACGACAGGATTTTCTTTTGGGATACGACAATCTCATTTCCTAACCACTAATCCTTCTTTACTGCATCCCTCACTCCCACACATTGACGAATTCACACGGAAATTGCGTCGCTATGAAATACGAGTACTATGTGTTCTAAGACATTTCCTTCTAAATCGAGTAACGTTTCTATGGAAACGACAGGATTTTCTTTTGGGATACGACAATCACATTTCCGATCCACTAATCCTTCTTTACTGCATCCCTCACTCCCAAACATTGACGAATTCACACGGAAATTCCGTCGCTATGAAATACTATGTGTTCTAAGACATTTCCTTCTAAATCGAGTAACGTTTCTATGGAAACGACAGGATTTCCTTTTGGGATACGACAATATCATTTCCGATCCACTAATCCTTCTTTACTGCATCCCTCACTCCCAAACATTGACGAATTCACACGGAAATTGCGTCGCTATGAAATACTATGTATTAGAAGACATTTCCTTCTAAATCGAGTAACGTTTCTATGGAAACGACAGGATTTTCTTTTGGGATACGACAATCTCATTTCCTAACCACTAATCCTTCTTTACTGCATCCCTCACTCCCACACATTGACGAATTCACACGGAAATTGCGTCGCTATGAAATACGAGTACTATGTGTTCTAAGACAATTCCTTCTAAATCGAGTAACGTTTCTGTGGAAACGACAGGATTTTCTTTCGGGATACGACAATCTCATTTCCGATCCACTAATCCTTCTTTACTGCATCCCTCACTCCCACACATTGACGAATTCACACGGAAATTCCGTCGCTATGAAATACGAGTACTATGTGTTCTAAGACATTTCCTTCTAAATCGTGTAACGTTTCTATGGAAACGACAGGATTTTCTTTTGGGATACGACAATCACATTTCCGATCCACTAATCCTTCTTTACTGCATCCTTCACTCCCAAACATTGACGAATTCACACGGAAATTCCGTCGCTATGAAATACTATGTGTTCTAAGACATTTCCTTCTAATTCGAGTAACGTTTCTATGGAAACGACAGGATTTTCTTTTGGGATACGACAATCTCATTTCCTAACCACTAATCCTTCTTTACTGCATCCCTCACTCCCACACATTGACGAATTCACACGGAAATTGCGTCGCTATGAAATACGAGTACTATGTATTCTAAGACATTTCCTTCTAAATCGAGTAACGTTTCTATGGAAACGACAGGATTTTCTTTTGGGATACGACAATCTCTTTTCCGATCCACTAATCCTTCTTTACTGCATCCCTCACTCCCACACATTGACGAATTCACACGGAAATTCCGTCGCTATGAAATACGAGTACTATGTGTTCTAAGACATTTCCTTCTAAATCGAGTAACGTTTCTATGGAAACGACAGGATTTTCTTTTGGGATACGACAATCACATTTCCGATCCACTAATCCTTCTTTACTGCATCCTTCACTCCCAAACATTGACGAATTCACAAGGAAATTCCGTCGCTATGAAATACTATGTGTTCTAAGACATTTCCTTCTAATTCGAGTAACGTTTCTATGGAAACGACAGGATTTTCTTTTGGGATACGACAATCTCATTTCCTAACCACTAATCCTTCTTTACTGCATCCCTCACTCCCACACATTGACGAATTCACACGGAAATTGCGTCGCTATGAAATACGAGTACTATGTGTTCTAAGACAATTCCTTCTAAATCGAGAAACGTCTCTATGGAAACGACAGGATTTTCTTTTGGGATACGACAATCTCATTTCCGATCCACTAATCCTTCTTTACTGCATCCCTCACTCCCACACATTGACGAATTCACACGGAAATTCCGTCGCTATGAAATACGAGTACTATGTGTTCTAAGACATTTCCTTCTAAATCGTGTAACGTTTCTTTGGAAACGACAGGATTTTCTTTTGGGATACGACAATCACATTTCCGATCCACTAATACTTCTTTACTGCATCCTTCACTCCCAAACATTGACGAATTCACACGGAAATTCCGTCGCTATGAAATACTATGTGTTCTAAGACATTTCCTTCTAATTCGAGTAACGTTTCTATGGAAACGACAGGATTTTCTTTTGGGATACGACAATCTCATTTCCTAACCACTAATCCTTCTTTACTGCATCCCTCACTCCCACACATTGACGAATTCACACGGAAATTGCGTCGCTACGAAATACGAGTACTATGTGTTCTAAGACATTTCCTTCTAAATCGAGTAACGTTTCTATGGAAACGACAGGATTTTCTTTTGGGATACGACAATCTCTTTTCCGATCCACTAATCCTTCTTTACTGCATCCCTCACTCCCACACATTGACGAATTCACACGGAAATTCCGTCGCTATGAAATACGAGTACTATGTGTTCTAAGACATTTCCTTCTAAATCGAGTAACGTTTCTATGGAAACGACAGGATTTTCTTTTGGGATACGACAATCACATTTCCGATCCACTAATCCTTCTTTACTGCATCCTTCACTCCCAAACATTGACGAATTCACACGGAAATTCCGTCGCTATGAAATACTATGTGTTCTAAGACATTTCCTTCTAATTCGAGTAACGTTTCTATGGAAACGACAGGATTTTCTTTTGGGATACGACAATCTCATTTCCTAACCACTAATCCTTCTTTACTGCATCCCTCACTCCCACACATTGACGAATTCACACGGAAATTGCGTCGCTATGAAATACGAGTACTATGTGTTCTAAGACATTTCCTTCTAAATCGAGTAACGTTTCTATGGAAACGACAGGATTTTCATTTGGGATACGACAATCACATTTCCGATCCACTAATCCTTCTTTACTGCATCCCTCACTCCCAAACATTGACGAATTCACACGGAAATTCCGTCGCTATGAAATACTATGTGTTCTTAGACATTTCCTTCTAAATCGAGTAACGTTTCTATGGAAACGACAGGATTTTCATTTGGGATACGACAATATCATTTCCGATCCACTAATCCTTCTTTACTGCATCCCTCACTCCCAAACATTGACGAATTCACACGGAAATTGCGTCGCTATGAAATACTATGTATTAGAAGACATTTCCTTCTAAATAGAGTAACGTTTCTATGGAAACGACAGGATTTTCTTTTGGGATACGACAATCTCATTTCCTAACCACTAATCCTTCTTTACTGCATCCCTCACTCCCACACATTGACGAATTCACACGGAAATTGCGTCGCTATGAAATACGAGTACTATGTGTTCTAAGACAATTCCTTCTAAATCGAGTAACGTTTCTATGGAAACGACAGGATTTTCTTTTGGGATACGACAATCTCATTTCCGATCCACTAATCCTTCTTTACTGCATCCCTCACTCCCACACATTGACGAAATCACACGGAAATTCCGTCGCTATGAAATACGAGTACTATGTGTTCTAAGACATTTCCTTCTAAATCGTGTAACGTTTCTATGGAAACGACAGGATTTTCTTTTGGGATACGACAATCACATTTCCGATCCACTAATCCTTCTTTACTGCATCCTTCACTCCCAAACATTGACGAATTCACACGGAAATTCCGTCGCTATGAAATACTATGTGTTCTAAGACATTTCCTTCTAATTCGAGTAACGTTTCTATGGAAACGACAGGATTTTCTTTTGGGATACGACAATCTCATTTCCGATCCACTAATCCTTCTTTACTGCATCCCTCACTCTCAAACATTGACGAATTCACACGGAAATTGCGTCGCTATGAAATACTATGTGTTAGAAGACATTTCCTTCTAAATCGAGTAACGTTTCTATGGAAACGACAGGATTTTCTTTTGGGATACGACAATCACATTTCCGATCCACTAATCCTTCTTTACTGCATCCCTCACTCCCAAACATTGACGAATTCACACGGAAATTGCGTCGCTATGAAATACGAGTACTATGTGTTCTAAGACATTTCCTTCTAAATCGAGTAACGTTTCTATGGAAACGACAGGATTTTCTTTTGGGATACGACAATCACATTTCCGATCCACTAATCCTTCTTTACTGCATCCTTCACTCCCAAACATTGACGAATTCACACGGAAATTCCGTCGCTATGAAATACTATGTGTTCTAAGACATTTCCATCTAATTCGAGTAACGTTTCTATGGAAACGACAGGATTTTCTTTTGGGATACGACAATCTCATTTCCTAACCACTAATCCTTCTTTACTGCATCAATCACTCCCACACATTGACGAATTCACACGGAAATTGCGTCGCTATGAAATACGAGTACTATGTGTTCTAAGACATTTCCTTCTAAATCGAGTAACGTTTCTATGGAAACGACCGGATTTTCATTTGGGATACGACAATCACATTTCCGATCCACCAATCCTTCTTTACTGCATCCCTCACTCCCAAAAATTGACGAATTCACACGGAAATTCCGTCGCTATGAAATACTATGTGTTCTTAGACATTTCCTTCTAAATCGAGTAACGTTTCTATGGAAACGAAAGGATTTTCTTTTGGGGTACGACAATAACATTTCCGATCCACTAATCCTTCTTTACTGCATCCCTCACTCCCAAACATTGACGAATTCACACGGAAATTGCGTCGCTATGAAATACTATGTATTAGAAGACATTTCCTTCTAAATCGAGTAACGTTTCTATGGAAACGACAGGATTTTCTTTTGGGATACGACAATCTCATTTCCTAACCACTAATCCTTCATTACTGCATCCCTCACTCCCAAACATTGACGAATTCACACGGAAATTCCGTCGCTATGTAATACTATGTGTTCTAAGACATTTCCTTCTAAATCGAGTAACGTTTCTATGGAAACGACAAAATTTTCTTTTGGGATACGACAATCTCATTTCCTATCCACTAATCCTTCGTTACTGCATCCCTCACCCACACACATTGACGAATTCACACGGAAATTCCGTCGCTATGAAATACGAGTACTATGTGTTCTAAGACATTTCCTTCTAAATCGAGTAACGTTTCTACGGAAACGACAGGATTTTCTTTTGGGATACGACAATCACATTTCCGATCCACTAATCCTTCTTTACTGCATCCCTCACTCCCACACATTGACGAATTCACACGGAAATTGCGTCGCTATGAAATACGAGTACTATGTGTTAGAAGACATTTCCTTCTAAATCGAGTAACGTTTCTATGGAAACGACAGGATTTTCTTTTGGGATATGAGAATCTCATTTCTGATCCACTAATCCTTCCTTACTGCATCCCTCACTCCCACACATTAACGAATTCACACGGATATTGCTTCGCTATGAAATACGAGTACTATGTGTTCTAAGACATCAAATTCTAAATCGAGTAACGTTTCTATGGAAACGACAGGATTTTCTTTTGGGATACGACTATCTCATTTCCGATCCACTAATCCTTCTTTACTGCATCCCTCACTCCCACACATTGACGAATTCACACGGAAATTGCGTCGCTATCAAATACGAGTACTATGTGTTAAAAGACATTTCCTTCTAAATCGAGTAACGTTTCTATGGAAACGACAGGATTTTCTTTTGGGATACGACAATCTCATTTCCGATCCACTAATCCTTCTTTACTCTATCCCTCACTCCCACACATTGACGAATTCACACGGAAATTGCGTCGCTATGAAATACGAGTACTATGTGTTGGAAGACATTTCGTTCTAAATCGAGTAACGTTTGTATGTAAACGACAGGATTTTCTTTTGGGATACGACAATCACATTTCCGATCCACTAATCCTTCTTTACTGCGTCCCTCACTCCCACACATTGACGAATTCTCACGGAAATACCGTCGCTATGAAATACGAGTACTATGTGTTCTAAGACATTTCCTTCTAAATCGAGTAACGTTTCTAAGGAAACGACAGGATTTTCTTTTGGGATACGACAATCACACTTCCGATCCACTAATCCTTCTTTACTGCATCCCTCACTCCCACACATTGACGAATTCACACGGAAATTGCGTCGCTATGAAATACGAGTACTATGTGTTAGAAGACATTTCCTACTAAATCGAGTAACGTTTCTATGGAAACGACAGGATTTTCTTTTAGGATACGACAATCTCATTTCCTAACCACTAAACCTTCTTTACTGCATCCCTCACTCCCACACATTGACGAATTCACACGGAAATTGCGTCGCTATGAAATACGAGTACTATGTGTTCTAAGACAATTCCTTCTAAATCGAGTAACGTTTCTATGGAAACGACAGGATTTTCTTTTGGGATACGACAATATCATTTCCGATCCACTAATCCTTCTTTACTGCATCCCTCACTCCCAAACATTGACGAATTCACACGGAAATTGCGTCGCTATGAAATACTATGTATTAGAAGACATTTCCTTCTAAATCGAGTAACGTTTCTATGGAAACGACAGGATTTTCTTTTGGGATACGACAATCTCATTTCCTAACCACTAATCCTTCTTTACTGCATCCCTCACTCCCACACATTGACGAATTCACACGGAAATTCCGTCGCTATGAAATACGAGTACTATGTGTTCTAAGACATTTCCTTCAAAATCGTGTAACGTTTCTATGGAAACGACAGGATTTTCTTTTGGGATACGACAATCACATTTCCGATCCACTAATCCTTCTTTACTGCATCCTCCACTCCCAAACATTGACGAATTCACACGGAAATTCCGTCGCTATGAAATACTATGTGTTCTAAGACATTTCCTTCTAATTCGAGTAACGTTTCTATGGAAACGACAGGATTTTCTTTTGGGATACGACAATCTCATTTCCTAACCACTAATCCTTCTTTACTCCATCCCTCACTCCCACACATTGACGAATTCACACGGAAATTGCGTCGCTATGAAATACGAGTACTATGTGTTCTAAGACATTTCCTTCTAAATCGAGTAACGTTTCTATGGAAACGACAGGATTTTCTTTTGGGATACGACAATCACATTTCCGATCCACTAATCCTTCTTTACTGCATCCCTCACTCCCAAACATTGACGAATTCACACGGAAGTTCCGTCGCTATGAAATACTATGTGTTCTAAGACATTTCCTTCTAAATCGAGTAACGTTTCTATGGAAACGACAGGAATTTCTTTTGGGATACTACAATATCATTTCCGATCCACTAATCCTTCTTTACTGCATCCCTCACTCCAAAATTTGACGAATTCACACGGAAATTGCGTCGCTATGAAATACTATGTATTAGAAGACATTTCCTTCTAAATCGAGTAACGCTTCTATGGAAACGACAGGATTTTCTTTTGGGATACGACAATCACATTTCCGATCCAGTGATCCTTCTTTACTGCATCCCTCACACCCACACATTGACGAATTCACACGGAAATTGCGACGCTATGAAATACGAGTACTATGTGTTCTAAGACATTTCCTTCTAAATCGAGTAACGTTTCCATGGAAACGACAGGATTTTCTTTTGGGATACGACAATCACATTTCCGATCCACTAATCCTTCTTTACTGCATCCCTCACTCCCAAACATTGACGAATTCACACGGAAATTCCGTCGCTACGAAATACTATGTGTTCTAAGACATTTCCTTCTAAATCGAGTAACGTTTCTATGGAAACGACAGGATTTTCTTTTGGGATACGACAATCTCATTTCCGATCCACTAATCCTTCTTTACTGAATCCCTCACTCCCAAACATTGACGAATTCACACGGAAATTGCGTCGCTATGAAATACTATGTGTTAGAGGGCATTTCCTTCTAAATCGAGTAACGTTTCTATGGAAACGACAGGATTCTCTTTTGGGATACGACAATCGCATTTCCGATCCACTAATCCTTCTTTACTGCATCCCTCACTCCCACACATTGACGAATTCACACGGACATTGCGTCTATATAAAATACGAGTACCATGTGTTCTAAGACATTTCCTTCTAAATGGAGTAACGTTTCTATGGAAACGACAGGATTTTCTTTTGGGATACGACAATCACATTTCCGATCCACTAATCCTTCTTTACTGCATCCCTCACTCCCAAACATTACGAATTCACACGGAAATTCCGTCGCTATGAAATACAATGTGTTCTAAGACATTTCCTTCTAAATCGAGTAACGTTTCTATGGAAACGACAAGATTTTCTTTTGGGATACGACAATCACATTTCCGATCCACTAATCCTTCTTTACTGCATCCCTCACTCCCAAACATTGACGAATTCACATGGAAATTCCGTCGCTATGAAATACTATGTGTTCTAAGACATTTCCTTCTAAATCGAGTAACGTTTCTATTGAAACGACAGGATTTTCTTTTGGGATACGGCAATCACATTTCCGATCCACTAACCCTTCTTTACTGCATCCCTCACCCCCAAACATTGACGAATTCACACGGAAATTCCGTCGCTATGAAATACTATGTGTTCTAAGACATTTCCTTCTAAATCGAGTAACGTTTCTATGGAAACGACAGGATTTTCTTTTGGGATACGACAATCTCATTTCCGATCCACTAATCCTTCTTTACTGCATCCCTCACTCCCACACATTGACGAATTCACACGGAAATTGCGTCGCTATGAAATACGAGTACTATGTGTTCTAAGACATTTCCTTCCAAATCGAGTAACGTTTCTATGGAAACGACAGGATTTTCCTTTGGGATACGACAATCACATTTCCGATCCACTATTCCTTCTTTACTGCATCCCTCACTCCCAAACATTGACGAATTCACACGGAAATTCCGTCGCTATGAAATACTATGTGTTCTAAGACATTTCCTTCTAAATCGAGTAACGTTTCTATGGAAACGACAGGATTTTCTTTTGGGATACGACAATCTCATTTCCGATCCACTAATCCTTCTTTACTGCATCCCTCACTCCCACACATTGACGAATTCACACGGAAATTGCGTCGCTATGAAATACGAGTACTATGTGATTTAAGACATTTCCTTCTAATTGGAGTAACGTTTCTATGGAAACTACAGGATTTTCTTTTGGGATACGACAATCACATTTCCGATCCACTAATCCTTCTTTACTGCATCCCTCACTCCTAAACATTGACGAATTCACACGGAAATTCCGTCGCTATGAAATACTATGTGTTCTTATACATTTCCTTCTAAATCGAGTAACGTTTCTATGGAAACGACAGGATTTTCTTTTGGGATACGACAATCACATTTCCGATCCACTAATCCTTCTTTACTGCATCCCTCACTCCCACACATTGACGAATTCACATGGAAATTCCGTCGCTATGGAATACTATGTGTTCTAAGACATTTCCTTCTAAATCGAGTAACGTTTGTATGGAAACGACAGGATTTTCTTTTGGGATACGACAATCACATTTCCGATCCACTAATCCTTCTTTACTGCATCCCTCACTCCCAAACATTGACGAATTCACACGGAAATTCCGTCGCTATGAAATACCATGTGTTCTAAGACATTTCCTTCTAAATCGAGTAACGTTTCTATGGAAACGACAGGATTTTCTTTTGGGATACGACAATCACATTTCCGATCCACTAATCCTTCTTAACTGCATCCCTCACTCCCAAACATTGACGAATTCACACGGAAATTCCGTCGCTATGAAGTACTATGTGTTCTGAGACATTTCCTTCTAAATCGAGTAACGTTTCTATGGAAACGACAGGATTTTCTTTTGGGATACGACAATCTCATTTCCGATCCACTAATCCTTCTTTACTGCATCCCTCACTCCCACACATTGACGAATTCACACGGAAATTGCGTCGCTATGAAATACGAGTACTATGTGTTCTAAGACATTTCCTTCTAAATGGAGTAACGTTTCTATGGAAACGACAGGATTTTCTTTTGGGATACGACAATCACATTTCCGATCCACTAATCCTTCTTTACTGCATCCCTCACTCCCAAACATTACGAATTCACACGGAAATTCCGTCGCTATGAAATACAATGTGTTCTAAGACATTTCCTTCTAAATCGAGTAACGTTTCTATGGAAACGACAAGATTTTCTTTTGGGATACGACAATCACATTTCCGATCCACTAATCCTTCTTTACTGCATCCCTCACTCCCAAACATTGACGAATTCACATGGAAATTCCGTCGCTATGAAATACTATGTGTTCTAAGACATTTCCTTCTAAATCGAGTAACGTTTCTATTGAAACGACAGGATTTTCTTTTGGGATACGGCAATCACATTTCCGATCCACTAACCCTTCTTTACTGCATCCCTCACCCCCAAACATTGACGAATTCACACGGAAATTCCGTCGCTATGAAATACTATGTGTTCTAAGACATTTCCTTCTAAATCGAGTAACGTTTCTATGGAAACGACAGGATTTTCTTTTGGGATACGACAATCTCATTTCCGATCCACTAATCCTTCTTTACTGCATCCCTCACTCCCACACATTGACGAATTCACACGGAAATTGCGTCGCTATGAAATACGAGTACTATGTGTTCTAAGACATTTCCTTCCAAATCGAGTAACGTTTCTATGGAAACGACAGGATTTTCCTTTGGGATACGACAATCACATTTCCGATCCACTATTCCTTCTTTACTGCATCCCTCACTCCCAAACATTGACGAATTCACACGGAAATTCCGTCGCTATGAAATACTATGTGTTCTAAGACATTTCCTTCTAAATCGAGTAACGTTTCTATGGAAACGACAGGATTTTCTTTTGGGATACGACAATCTCATTTCCGATCCACTAATCCTTCTTTACTGCATCCCTCACTCCCACACATTGACGAATTCACACGGAAATTGCGTCGCTATGAAATACGAGTACTATGTGATTTAAGACATTTCCTTCTAATTGGAGTAACGTTTCTATGGAAACTACAGGATTTTCTTTTGGGATACGACAATCACATTTCCGATCCACTAATCCTTCTTTACTGCATCCCTCACTCCTAAACATTGACGAATTCACACGGAAATTCCGTCGCTATGAAATACTATGTGTTCTTATACATTTCCTTCTAAATCGAGTAACGTTTCTATGGAAACGACAGGATTTTCTTTTGGGATACGACAATCACATTTCCGATCCACTAATCCTTCTTTACTGCATCCCTCACTCCCACACATTGACGAATTCACATGGAAATTCCGTCGCTATGGAATACTATGTGTTCTAAGACATTTCCTTCTAAATCGAGTAACGTTTGTATGGAAACGACAGGATTTTCTTTTGGGATACGACAATCACATTTCCGATCCACTAATCCTTCTTTACTGCATCCCTCACTCCCAAACATTGACGAATTCACACGGAAATTCCGTCACTATGAAATACTATGTGTTCTAAGACATTTCCTTCTAAATCGAGTAACGTTTCTATGGAAACGACAGGATTTTCCTTTGGGATTCGACAATCACATTTCCGATCCACTAATCCTCCTTTACTGCATCCCTCACTCCCAAAGATTGACGAATTCACAGGGAAATTCCGTCACTATGAGATACTATGTGTTCTAAGACATTTCCTTCTAAATCGAGTAACGTTTCTATGGAAACGACAGGATTTTCTTTTGGGATACGACAATCTCATTTCCGATCCACTAATCCTTCTTTACTGCATCCCTCACTCCCACACATTGACGAATTCACACGGAAATTCCGTCGCTATGACATACGAGTACTATCTGTCCTAAGATATTTCCTTCTAAATCGAGTAACGTTTCTACGGAAACGACAGGATTTTCTTTTGGGATACGACAATCTCATTTCAGATCCACTAATCCTACTTTACTGCATCCCTCACTCCCAAACATTGACGAATTCACACGGAAATTCCGTCGCTATGAAATACTATGTGTTCTAAGACATTTCCTTCTAAATCGAGTAACGTTTCTATGGAAACGACAGGATTTTCTTTTGGGATACGACATTCACATTTCCGATCCACTAATCCTTCTTTAGTGCATCCCTCACTCCCTAACATTGACGAATTCACACGGAAATTGCGTCGCTATGAAATACTATGTGTTAGAAGACATTTCCTTCTAAATCGAGTAACGTTTCTATGGAAACGACAGGATTTTCTTTTGGGATACGACAATCACATTTCCGAACCACTAATCCTTCTTTACTGCATCCCTCACTCCCACACATTGACGAATTCACACGGAAAATGCGACGCTATGAAATACGAGTACTATGTGTTCTAAGACATTTCCTTCTAAATCGAGTAACGTTTCCATGGAAACGACAGGATTTTCTTTTGGGATACGACAATCACATTTCCGATCCACTAATCCTTCTTTACTGCATCCCTCACTCCCAAACATTGACGAATTCACACGAAAATTCCGTCGCTATGAAATACTATGTGTTCTAAGACATTTCCTTCTAAATCGAGTAACGTTTCTATGGAAACGACAGGATTTTCTTTTGGGATACGACAATCTCATTTCCGATCCACTAATCCTTCTTTACTGCATCCCTCACTCCCAAACATTGACGAATTCACACGGAACTTGCGTCGCTATGAAATACTATGTGTTAGAAGACATTTCCTTCTAAATCGAGTAACGTTTCTATGGAAACGACAGGATTTTCTTTTGGGATACGACAATCGCATTTCCGATCCACTAATCCTTCTTTACTGCATCCCTCACTCCCACACATTGACGAATTCACACGGAAATTGCGTCGCTATGAAATACGAGTACTATGTGTTCTAAGACATTTCCTTCTAAATCGAGTAACGTTTCTATGGAAACGACAGGATTTTCTTTTGGGATACGACAATCACATTTCCGATCCACTAATCCTTCTTTACTGCATCCCTCACTCCCAAACATTGACGAATTCACACGGAAATTCCGTCGCTATGAAATACTGTGTGTTCTAAGACATTTCCTTCTAAATCGAGTAACGTTTCTATGGAAACGGCAGGATTTTCTTTTGGGATACGACAATCTCATTTCCGATCCACTAATCCTTCTTTACTGCATCCCTCACTCCCACACATTGACGAATTCACACGGAAATTGCGTCGCTATGAAATACGAGTACTATGTGTTCTAAGACATTTCCTTCTAAATCGAGTAACGTTTCTATGGAAACGACAGGATTTTCTTTTGGGATACGACAATCACATTTCCGATCCACTAATCCTTCTTTACTGCATCCCTCACTCCCAAACATTGACGAATTCACACGGAAATTCCGTCGCTATGAAATACTGTGTGTTCTAAGTCATTTCCTTCTAAATCGAGTAACGTTTCTATGGAAACGACAGGATTTTCTTTTGGGATACGACAATCTCATTTCCGATCCACTAATCCTTCTTTACTGCATCCCTCACTCCCACACATTGACGAATTCACACGGAAATTGCGTCGCTATGAAATACGAGTACTATGTGTTCTAAGACATTTCCTTCTAAATCGAGTAACGTTTCTATGGAAACGACAGGATTTTCTTTTGGGATACGACAATCACATTTCCGATCCACTAATCCTTCTTTACTGCAACCCTCACTCCCAAATATTGACGAATTCACACGGAAATTCCGTCGCTATGAAATACTATGTGTTCTAAGACATTTCCTTCTAAATCGAGTAACGTTTCTATTTAAACGACATAATTTTCTTTTGGGATACGACAATCTCATTTCCGATCCACTAATCCTTCTTTACTGCATCCCTCACTCCCACACATTGACGAATTCACACGGAAATTGCGTCGCTATGAAATACGATTACTATGTGTTCTAAGACATTTCCTTCTAAATCGAGTAACGTTTCTATGGAAACGACAGGATTTTCTTTTGGGATACGACAATCACATTTCCGATCCACTAATCCTTCTTTACTGCATCCCTCACTAACAAACAATGACGAATTCACACGGAAATTCCGTCGCTATGAAGTACTATGTGTTCTTATACATTTCCTTCTAAATCGAGTAACGTTTCTATGGAAACGACAGGATTTTCTTTTGGGATACGACAATCACATTTCCGATCCACTAATCCTTCTTTACTGCATCCCTCACTCCCAAACATTGACGAATTCACATGGAAATTCCGTCGCTATAAAATACTATGTGTTCTAAGACATTTCCTTCTAAATCGAGTAACATTTCTATGGAAACGACAGGATTTTCTTTTGGGATACGACAATCTCATTTCCGATCCACTAATCCTTCTTTACTGCATCCCTCACTCCCAAACATTGACGAATTCACACGGAAATTCCGTGGCTATGAAATACTATGTGTTCTAAGACATTTCCTTCTAAATCGAGTAACGTTTCTATGGAAACGACAGGACTTTCTTTTGGGATACGAGAATCACATTTCCGATCCACTAATCCTTCTTTACTGCATCCCTCACTCCCAAACATTGACGAATTCACACGGAAATTCCGTCGCTATGAAATACTATGTGTTAGAAGACATTTCCTTCTAAATCGAGTAACGTTTCTATGGAAACGACAGGATTTTCTTTTGGGATACGACAATCGCATTTCCGATCCACTAATCCTTCTTTACTGCATCCCTCACTCCCACACATTGACGAATTCACACGGAAATTGCGTCGCTATGAAATACGAGTACTATGTGTTCTAAGACATTTCCTTCTAAATCGAGTAACGTTTCTATGGAAACGACAGGATTTTCTTTTGGGATACGACAATCACATTTCCGATCCACTAATCCTTCTTTACTGCATCCCTCACTCCCAAACATTGACGAATTCACACGGAAATTCCGTCGCTATGAAATACTGTGTGTTCTAAGACATTTCCTTCTAAATCGAGTAACGTTTCTATGGAAACGACAGGATTTTCTTTTGGGATACGACAATCTCATTTCCGATCCACTAATCCTTCTTTACTGCATCCCTCACTTCCACACATTGACGAATTCACACGGAAATTGCGTCGCTATGAAATACGAGTACTATGTGTTCTAAGACATTTCCTTCTAAATCGAGTAACGTTTCTATGGAAACGACAGGATTTTCTTTTGGGATACGACAATCACATTTCCGATCCACTAATCCTTCTTTACTGCAACCCTCACTCCCAAATATTGACGAATTCACACGGAAATTCCGTCGCTATGAAATACTATGTGTTCTAAGACATTTCCTTCTAAATCGAGTAACGTTTCTATTTAAACGACATAATTTTCTTTTGGGATACGACAATCTCATTTCCGATCCACTAATCCTTCTTTACTGCATCCCTCACTCCCACACATTGACGAATTCACACGGAAATTGCGTCGCTATGAAATACGATTACTATGTGTTCTAAGACATTTCCTTCTAAATCGAGTAACGTTTCTATGGAAACGACAGGATTTTCTTTTGGGATACGACAATCACATTTCCGATCCACTAATCCTTCTTTACTGCATCCCTCACTAACAAACAATGACGAATTCACACGGAAATTCCGTCGCTATGAAGTACTATGTGTTCTTATACATTTCCTTCTAAATCGAGTAACGTTTCTATGGAAACGACAGGATTTTCTTTTGGGATACGACAATCACATTTCCGATCCACTAATCCTTCTTTACTGCATCCCTCACTCCCAAACATTGACGAATTCACATGGAAATTCCGTCGCTATAAAATACTATGTGTTCTAAGACATTTCCTTCTAAATCGAGTAACATTTCTATGGAAACGACAGGATTTTCTTTTGGGATACGACAATCTCATTTCCGATCCACTAATCCTTCTTTACTGCATCCCTCACTCCCAAACATTGACGGATTCACACGGAAATTCCGTGGCTATGAAATACTATGTGTTCTAAGACATTTCCTTCTAAATCGAGTAACGTTTCTATGGAAACGACAGGACTTTCTTTTGGGATACGAGAATCACATTTCCGATCCACTAATCCTTCTTTACTGCATCCCTCACTCCCAAACATTGACGAATTCACACGGAAATTCCGTCGCTATGAAATACTATGTGTTCTAAGACATTTCCTTCTAAATCGAGTAACGTTTCTATGGAAACGACAGGATTTTCTTTTGGGATACGACAATCTCTTTTCCGATCCAATAAACCTTCTTTACAGCATCCCTCACTCCCAAACATTGACGAATTCACACGGAAATTGCGTCGCTATGAAATATTATGTGTTCTAAGACATTTCCTTCTAAATCGAGTAACGTTTCTATGGAAACGACAGGATTTTCTTTTGGGATACAACAATCACATTTCCGATCCACTAAACCTTCTTTCCTGCGACCCTCACTCCCAAACATTGACGAATTCACACGGAATATGCGTCGCTATGAAATACTATGTATTCTAAGACATTTCCTTCTAAATCGAGTGAAGTTTCAATGGAAACGACAGTATTTTCTTTTGGGATACGACAATCTCATTTCCGATCCACTATTCCTTCTTTTCTGCATCCCTCACTCCCAAACATTGACGAATTCACACGGAAATTGCGTCGCTATGAAATACTATGTGTTAGAAGACATTTCCTTCTAAATCGAGTAACGTTTCTATGGAAATGACAGGATTTTCTTTTGGGATACGACAATCACATTTCCGATCCACTAATCCTTCTTTACTGCATCCCTCACTCCCAAACATTGACGAATTCACACGGAAATTCCGTCGCTATGAAATACTATGTGTTCTAAGACATTTCCTTCTAAATCGAGTAACGTTTCTATGGAAACGACAGGATTTTCTTTTGGGATACGACAATCTCATTTCCGATCCACTAATCCTTCTTTACTGCATCCCTCACTCCCAAACATTGACGAATTCACACGGAAATTGCGTCGCTATGAAATACTATGTGTTGGAAGACAATTCCTTCTAAATCGAGTAACGTTTCTATGGAAACGACAGGATTTTCTTTTGGGATACGACAATCACATTTCCGATCCACTAATCCTTCTTTACTGCATCCCTCACTCCCAAACATTGACGAATTCACACGGAAATTGCGTCGCTATGAAATACTATGTGTTCTAAGACATTTCCTTCTAAATCGATTAACGTTTCTATGGAAACGACAGGATTTTCTTTTGGGATACGACAATCTCATTTCCGATCCACTAATCCTTCTTTACTGCATCCCTCACTCCCAAACATTGACGAATTCTCACGGAAATTCCGTCGCTATGAAATACTATGTGTTCTAAGACATTTCCTTCTAAATCGAGTAACGTTTCTATGGAAACGACAGGATTTTCTTTTGGGATACGACAATCTCATTTCCGATCCACTAATCCTTCTTTACTGCATCCCTCACTCCCAAACATTGACGAATTCACACGGAAATTGCGTCGCTATGAAATACTATGTGTTAGAAGACATTTCCTTCTAAATCGAGTAACGTTTCTATGGAAACGACAGGATTTTATTTTGGGATACGACAATCGCATTTCCGATCCACTAATCCTTCTTTACTGCATCCCTCACTCCCACACATTGACGAATTCACACGGAAATTGCGTCGCTATGAAATACGAGTACTATGTGTTCTAAGACATTTCCTTCTAAATCGAGTAACGTTTCTATGGAAACGACAGGATTCCCTTTTGGGATACGACAATCACATTTCCGATCCACTAATCCTTCTTTACTGCATCCCTCACTCCCAAACATTGACGAATTCACACGGAAATTCCGTCGCTATGAAATACTGTGTGTTCTAAGACATTTCCTTCTAAATCGAGTAACGTTTCTATGGAAACGACAGGATTTTCTTTTGGGATACGACAATCTCATTTCCGATCCACTAATCCTTCTTTACTGCATCCCTCACTCCCACACATTGACGAATTCACACGGAAATTGCGTCGCTATGAAATACGAGTACAATGTGTTCTAAGACATTTCCTTCTAAATCGAGTAACGTTTCTATGGAAACGACAGGATTTTCTTTTGGGATACGACAATCACATTTCCGATCCACTAATCCTTCTTTACTGCATCCCTCACTCCCAAACATTGACGAATTCACACGGAAATTCCGTCGCTATGAAATACTGTGTGTTCTAAGACATTTCCTTCTAAATCGAGTAACGTTTCTATGGAAACGACAGGATTTTCTTTTGGGATACGACAATCTCATTTCCGATCCACTAATCCTTCTTTACTGCATCCCTCACTCCCACACATTGACGAATTCACACGGAAATTGCGTCGCTATGAAATACGAGTACTATGTGTTCTAAGACATTTCCTTCTAAATCGAGTAACGTTTCTATGGAAACGACAGGATTTTCTTTTGGGATACGACAATCACATATCCGATCCACTAATCCTTCTTTACTGCAACCCTCACTCCCAAATATTGACGAATTCACACGGAAATTCCGTCGCTATGAAATACTATGTGTTCTAAGACATTTCCTTCTAAATCGAGTAACGTTTCTATGGAAACGACATAATTTTCTTTTGGGATACGACAATCTCATTTCCGATCCACTAATCCTTCTTTACTGCGTCCCTCACTCCCACACATTGACGAACTCACACGGAAATTGCGTCGCTATGAAATACGAGTACTATGTGTTCTAAGACATTTCCTTCTAAATCGAGTAACGTTTCTATGGAAACGACAGGATTTTCTTTTGGGATACGACAATCACATTTCCGATCCACTAATCCTTCTTTACTGCATCCCTCACTCCCAAACATTGACGAATTCACACGGAAATTCCGTCGCTATGAAGTACTATGTGTTCTTATACATTTCCTTCTAAATCGAGTAACGTTTCTATGGAAACGACAGGATTTTCTTTTGGGATACGACAATCACATTTCCGATCCACTAATCCTTCTTTACTGCATCCCTCACTCCCAAACATTGACGAATTCACATGGAAATTCCGTCGCTATAAAATACAATCCCCCCCATGAACCATGGACCTTGCCGTTGGTGGGGAGGCTTGCGTGCCTCAGCGATACAGATAGCCGTACCGTAGGTGCAACCACAACGGAGGGGTATCTGTTGAGAGGCCAGACAAACGTGTGGTTCCTGAAGAGGGGCAGCAGCCTTTTCAGTAGTTGCAAGGGCAACAGTCTGGATGATTGACTGATCTGGCCTTGTAACAATAACCAAAACGGCCTTGCTGTGCTGGTACTGCGAACGGCTGAAAGCAAGGGGAAACTACAGCCGTAATTTTTCCCGAGGGCATGCAGCTTTACTGTATGATTACATGATGATGGCGTCCTCTTGGGTAAAATATTCCGGAGGTAAAATAGTCCCCCATTCGGATCTCCGGGCGGGGACTACTCAAGAGGATGTCGTTATCAGGAGACAGAAAACTGGCGTTCTACGGATCGGAGCGTGGAATGTCAGATCCCTTAATCGGGCAGGTAGGTTAGAAAATTTAAAAAGGGAAATGGATAGGTTGAAGTTAGATATAATGGGAATTAGTGAAGTTCGGTGGCAGGAGGAACAAGACTTCTGGTCAGGTGAATACAGGGTTATAAACACAAAATCAAATAGGGGTAATGCAGGAGTAGGTTTAATAATGAATAGGAAAATAGGAATGCGGGTAAGCTACTACAAACAGCATAGTGAACGCATTATTGTGGCCAAGATAGATACGAAGCCCACACCTACTACAGTAGTACAAGTTTATATGCCAACTAGCTCTGCAGATGACGAAGAAATTGAAGAAATGTATGATGAAATAAAAGAAATTATTCAGATTGTGAAGGGAGACGAAAATTTAATAGTCATGGGTGACTGGAATTCGAGTGTAGGAAAAGGGAGAGAAGGAAACATAGTAGGTGAATATGGATTGGGGGACAGAAATGAAAGAGGAAGCCGCCTGGTAGAATTTTGCACAGAGCACAACATAATCATAACTAACACTTGGTTTAAGAATCATGAAAGAAGGTTGTATACATGGAAGAACCCTGGAGATACTAAAAGGTATCAGATAGATTATATAATGGTAAGACAGAGATTTAGGAACCAGGTTTTAAATTGTAAGACATTTCCAGGGGCAGATGTGGACTCTGACCACAATATATTGGTTATGACCTGTAGATTAAAACTGAAGAAACTGCAAAAAGGTGGGAATTTAAGGAGATGGGACCTGGATAAACTAAAAGAACCAGAGGTTGTACAGAGATTCAGGGAGAGCATAAGGGAGCAATTGACAGGAATGGGGGAAATAAATACAGTAGAAGAAGAATGGGTAGCTTTGAGGGATGAAGTAGTGAAGGCAGCAGAGGATCAAGTAGGTAAAAAGACGAGGGCTAGTAGAAATCCTTGGGTAACAGAAGAAATATTAAATTTAATTGATGAAAGAAGAAAATATAAAAATGCAGTAAGTGAAACAGGCAAAAGGGAACACAAACGTCTCAAAAATGAGATCGACAGGAAGTGCAAAATGGCTAAGCAGGGATGGCTAGAGGACAAATGTAAGGATGTAGAGGCCTATCTCACTAGGGGTAAGATAGATACCGCCTACAGGAAAATTAAAGAGACTTTTGGAGATAAGAGAACGACTTGTATGAATATCAAGAGCTCAGATGGAAACCCAGTTCTAAGCAAAGAAGGGAAAGCAGAAAGGTGGAAGGAGTATATAGAGGGTCTATACAAGGGCAATGTACTTGAGGACAATATTATGGAAATGGAAGAAGATGTAGATGAAGATGAAATGGGAGATATGATACTGCGTGAAGAGTTTGACAGAGCACTGAAAGACCTGAGTCGAAACAAGGCCCCCGGAGTAGACAATATTCCATTGGAACTACTGACGGCCGTGGGAGAGCCAGTCCTGACAAAACTCTACCATCTGGTGAGCAAGATGTATGAAACAGGCGAAATACCCTCAGACTTCAAGAAGAATATAATAATTCCAATCCCAAAGAAAGCAGGAGTTGAAAGATGTGAAAATTACCGAACTATCAGCTTAATAAGTCACAGCTGCAAAATACTAACACGAATTCTTTACAGACGAATGGAAAAACTAGTAGAAGCCAACCTCGGGGAAGATCAGTTTGGATTCCGTAGAAACACTGGAACACGTGAGGCAATACTGACCTTACGACTTATCTTAGAAGAAAGATTAAGGAAAGGAAAACCTACGTTTCTAGCATTTGTAGACTTAGAGAAAGCTTTTGACAACGTCGACTGGAATACTCTCTTTCAAATTCTAAAGGTGGCAGGGGTAAAATACAGGGAGCGAAAGGCTATTTACAATTTGTACAGAAAGCAGATGGCAGTTATAAGAGTCGAGGGACATGAAAGGGAAGCAGTGGTTGGGAAGGGAGTAAGACAGGGTTGTAGCCTCTCCCCGATGTTGTTCAATCTGTATATTGAGCAAGCAGTAAAGGAAACAAAAGAAAAATTCGGAGTAGGTATTAAAATTCATGGAGAAGAAATAAAAACTTTGAGGTTCGCCGATGACATTGTAATTCTGTCAGAGACAGCAAAGGACTTGGAAGAGCTGTTGAATGGAATGGACAGTGTCTTGAAAGGAGGATATAAGATGAACATCAACAAAAGCAAAACAAGGATAATGGAATGTAGTCTAATTAAGTCGGGTGATGCTGAGGGAATTAGATTAGGAAATGAGGCACTTAAAGTAGTAAAGGAGTTTTGCTATTTGGGGAGCAAAATAACTGATGATGGTCGAAGTAGAGAGGAGATAAAATGTAGGCTGGCAATGGCAAGGAAAGCGTTTCTGAAGAAGAGAAATTTGTTAACATCCAGTATTGATTTAAGTGTCAGGAAGTCATTTCTGAAAGTATTCGTATGGAGTGTAGCCATGTATGGAAGTGAAACATGGACAATTAATAGTTTGGACAAGAAGAGAATAGAAGCTTTCGAAATGTGGTGCTACAGAAGAATGCTGAAGATTAGATGGGTAGATCACATAACTAATGAGGAAGTATTGAATAGGATTGGGGAGAAGAGAAGTTTGTGGCACAACTTGACCAGCAGAAGGGATCGGTTGGTAGGACATGTTCTGAGGCATCAAGGGATTACCAATTTAGTATTGGAGGGCAGCGTGGAGGGTAAAAATCGTAGAGGGAGACCAAGAGATGAATACACTAAGCAGATTCAGAAGGATGTAGGTTGCAGTAGGTACTGGGAGATGAAAAAGCTTGCACAGGATAGAGTAGCATGGAGAGCTGCATCAAACCAGTCTCAGGACTGAAGACCACAACAACAACAACATAAAATACAATGTGTTCTAAGACATTTCCTTCTAAATCGAGTAACATTTCTATGGAAACGACAGGATTTTCTTTTGGGATACGACAATCTCATTTCCGATCCACTAATCCTTCTTTACTGCATCCCTCACTCCCAAACATTGACGAATTCACACGGAATATGCGTCGCTATGAAATACTATGTGTTCTAAGACATTTCCTTCTAAATCGAGTAACATTTCAATGGAAACGACAGTATTTTCTTTTGGGATACGACAATCTCATTTCCGATCCACTAATCCTTCTTTACTGCATCCCTCACTCCCAAACATTGACGAATTCACACGGAAATTGCGTCGCTATGAAATACAATGTGTTAGAAGACATTTCCTTCTAAATCGATTAACGTTTCTATGGAAAAGACAGGATTTTCTTTTGGGATACGACAATCTCATTTCCGATCCACTAATCCTTCTTTACTGCATCCCTCACTCCCACACATTGACGAATTCACACGGATATTCCGTCGCTATGAAATACGAGTACTATGTGTTCTAAGACATTTCCTTCTAAATCGAGTAACGTTTCTATGGAAACGACAGGATTTTCTTTTGGGATACGACAATCACATTTCCGATCCACTAATCCTTCTATACTGCATCCCTCACTCCCAAACATTGACGAATTCACACGGAAATTGCGACGCTATGAAATACTATTTCTTCTAAGACATTTCCTTCTAAATCGAGTAACGTTTCTATGGAAACGACAGGATTTTCTTTTGGGATACGACAATCACATTTCCGATCCACTAATCCTTCTTTACTGCATCCATCACTATCAAACATTGACGAATTCACACGGAAATTCCGTCGCTATGAAATACTATGTGTTCTAAGACATTTCCTTCTACATCGAGTAACGTTTCTATGGAAACGACAGGATTTTCTTTTGGGATACGACAATCTCATTTCCGATCCACTAATCCTTCTTTACTGCATCCCTCACTCCCACACATTGACGAATTCACACGGAAATTGCGTCGCTATGAAATACGAGTACCATGTGTTCTAAGACATTTCCTTCTAAATCGAGTAACGTTTCTATGGAAACGACAGGATTTCAATTTGGGATACGACAATCACATTTCCGATCCACTAATCCTTCTTTACTGCATCCCTCACTCCCAAACATTGACGAATTCACACGGAAATTGCGTCGCTACGAAATACTATGTGTTCTAAGACATTTCCTTCTAAATCGAGTAACGTTTCTATGGAAACGACAGGATTTTCGTTTGGGATACGACAATCTCATTTCCGATCCACTAATCCTTCTTTACTGCATCCCTCACTCTCACACATTGACGAATTCACACGGAAATTCCGTCGCTATGGAATACGAGTATTATGTGTTCTAAGGCATTTCCTTCTAAATCGAGTAACGTTTCTATGGAAACGACAGGATTTTCTTTTGGGATACGACAATCACATTTCCGATCCACTAATCCTTCTTTACTGCATCCCTCACTCCCAAACATTGACGAATTCACACGGAAATTCCGTGGCTATGAAATACTATGTGTTCTAAGACATTTCCTTCTAAATCGAGTAACGTTTCTATGGAAACGACAGGATTTTCTTTTGGCATACGACAATCACATTTCCGATCCACTAATCCTTCTTTACTGCATCCCTCACTCCCAAACATTGACGAATTCACACGGAAATTCCGTCGCTATGAAATACTATGTGTTCTAAGACATTTTTTTTCTAAATCGAGTAACGTTTCTATGGAAACGACAGGATTTTCTTTTGGGATACGACAATCTCATTTCCGATCCACTAATCCTTCTTTACTGCATCCCTCACTCTCAAACATTGACGAATTCACACGGAAATTGCGTCGCTATGAAATACTATGTGTTAGAAGACATTTCCTTCTAAATCGAGTAACGTTTCTATGGAAACAACAGGATTTTCTTTTGGGATACGACAATCGCATTTCCGATCCACTAATCCTTCTTTACTGCATCCCTCACTCCCACACATTGACGAATTCACACGGAAATTGCGTCGCTATGAAATACTATGTGTTCTAAGACATTTCCTTCTAAATCGAGTAACGTTTCTATGGAAACAACAGGATTTTCTTTTGGGATACGACAATCACATTTCCGATCCACTAATCCTTCTTTACTGCATCCCTCACTCCCAAACATTGACGAATTCACACCGAAATTCCGTCGCTATGAAATACTGTGTGTTCCAAGACATTTCCTTCTAAATCGAGTAACGTTTCTATGGAAACGACAGGATTTTCTTTTGGGATACGACAATCTCATTTCCGATCCACTAATCCTTCTTTACTGCATCCCTCACTCCCACACATTGACGAATTCACACGGAAATTGCGTCGCTATGAAATACGAGTACTATGTGTTCTAAGACATTTCCTTCTAAATCGAGTAACGTTTCTATGGAAACGACAGGATTTTCTTTTGGGATACGACAATCACATTTCCGATCCACTAATCCTTCTTTACTGCAACCCTCACTCCCAAATATTGACGAATTCACACGGAAATTCCGTCGCTATGAAATACTATGTGTTCTAAGACATTTCCTTCTAAATCGAGTAACGTTTCTATGGAAACGACATAATTTTCTTTTGGGATACAACAATCTCATTTCCGATCCACTAATCCTTCTTTACTGCATCCCTCACTCCCACACATTGACGAATTCACACGGAAATTGCGTCGCTATGAAATACGAGTACTATGTGTTCTAAGACATTTCCTTCTAAATCGAGTAACGTTTCTATGGAAACGACAGGATTTTCTTTTGGGATACGACAATCACATTTCCGATCCACTAATCCTTCTTTACTGCATCCCTCACTCCCAAACATTGACGAATTCACACGGAAATTCCGTCGCTATGAAGTACTATGTGTTCTTATACATTTCCATCTAAATCGAGTAACGTTTCTATGGAAACGACAGGATTTTCTTTTGGGATACGACAATCACATTTCCGATCCACTAATCCTTCTTTACTGCATCCCACACTCCCAAACATTGACGAATTCACATGGAAATTCCGTCGCTATAAAATACTATGTGTTCTAAGACATTTCCTTCTACATCGAGTAACATTTCTATGGAAACGACAGGATTTTCTTTTGGGATACGACAATCTCATTTCCGATCCACTAATCCTTCTTTACTGCATCCCTCACTCCCAAACATTGACGAATTCACACGGAAATTCCGTGGCTATGAAATACTATGTGTTCTAAGACATTTCCTTCTAAATCGAGTAACGTTTCTATGGAAACGACAGGATTTTCTTTTGGGATACGACAATCACATTTCCGATCCACTAATCCTTCTTTACTGCATCCCTCACTCCCAAACATTGACCAATTCACACGGAAATTCCGTCGCTATGAAATACTATGTGTTCTAAGACATTTCCTTCTAAATCGAGTAACGTTTCTATGGAAACGACAGGATTTTCTTTTGGGATACGACAATCTCTTTTCCGATCCACTAAACCTTCTTTACTGCATCCCTCACTCCCAAACATTGACGAATTCACACGGAAATTGCGTCGCTATGAAATACTATTTCTTCTAAGACATTTCCTTCTAAATCGAGTAACGTTTCTATGGAAACGACAGGATTTTCTTTTGGGATACGACAATCACATTTCCGATCCACTAATCCTTCTTTACTGCATCCATCACTATCAAACATTGACGAATTCACACGGAAATTCCGTCGCTATGAAATACTATGTGTTCTAAGACATTTCCTTCTACATCGAGTAACGTTTCTATGGAAACGACAGGATTTTCTTTTGGGATACGACAATCTCATTTCCGATCCACTAATCCTTCTTTACTGCATCCCTCACTCCCACACATTGACGAATTCACACGGAAATTGCGTCGCTATGAAATACGAGTACCATGTGTTCTAAGACATTTCCTTCTAAATCGAGTAACGTTTCTATGGAAACGACAGGATTTCAATTTGGGATACGACAATCACATTTCCGATCCACTAATCCTTCTTTACTGCATCCCTCACTCCCAAACATTGACGAATTCACACGGAAATTGCGTCGCTACGAAATACTATGTGTTCTAAGACATTTCCTTCTAAATCGAGTAACGTTTCTATGGAAACGACAGGATTTTCGTTTGGGATACGACAATCTCATTTCCGATCCACTAATCCTTCTTTACTGCATCCCTCACTCTCACACATTGACGAATTCACACGGAAATTCCGTCGCTATGGAATACGAGTATTATGTGTTCTAAGGCATTTCCTTCTAAATCGAGTAACGTTTCTATGGAAACGACAGGATTTTCTTTTGGGATACGACAATCACATTTCCGATCCACTAATCCTTCTTTACTGCATCCCTCACTCCCAAACATTGACGAATTCACACGGAAATTCCGTGGCTATGAAATACTATGTGTTCTAAGACATTTCCTTCTAAATCGAGTAACGTTTCTATGGAAACGACAGGATTTTCTTTTGGCATACGACAATCACATTTCCGATCCACTAATCCTTCTTTACTGCATCCCTCACTCCCAAACATTGACGAATTCACACGGAAATTCCGTCGCTATGAAATACTATGTGTTCTAAGACATTTTTTTTCTAAATCGAGTAACGTTTCTATGGAAACGACAGGATTTTCTTTTGGGATACGACAATCTCATTTCCGATCCACTAATCCTTCTTTACTGCATCCCTCACTCTCAAACATTGACGAATTCACACGGAAATTGCGTCGCTATGAAATACTATGTGTTAGAAGACATTTCCTTCTAAATCGAGTAACGTTTCTATGGAAACAACAGGATTTTCTTTTGGGATACGACAATCGCATTTCCGATCCACTAATCCTTCTTTACTGCATCCCTCACTCCCACACATTGACGAATTCACACGGAAATTGCGTCGCTATGAAATACTATGTGTTCTAAGACATTTCCTTCTAAATCGAGTAACGTTTCTATGGAAACAATAGGATTTTCTTTTGGGATACGACAATCACATTTCCGATCCACTAATCCTTCTTTACTGCATCCCTCACTCCCAAACATTGACGAATTCACACCGAAATTCCGTCGCTATGAAATACTGTGTGTTCTAAGACATTTCCTTCTAAATCGAGTAACGTTTCTATGGAAACGACAGGATTTTCTTTTGGGATACGACAATCTCATTTCCGATCCACTAATCCTTCTTTACTGCATCCCTCACTCCCACACATTGACGAATTCACACGGAAATTGCGTCGCTATGAAATACGAGTACTATGTGTTCTAAGACATTTCCTTCTAAATCGAGTAACGTTTCTATGGAAACGACAGGATTTTCTTTTGGGATACGACAATCACATTTCCGATCCACTAATCCTTCTTTACTGCAACCCTCACTCCCAAATATTGACGAATTCACACGGAAATTCCGTCGCTATGAAATACTATGTGTTCTAAGACATTTCCTTCTAAATCGAGTAACGTTTCTATGGAAACGACATAATTTTCTTTTGGGATACAACAATCTCATTTCCGATCCACTAATCCTTCTTTACTGCATCCCTCACTCCCACACATTGACGAATTCACACGGAAATTGCGTCGCTATGAAATACGAGTACTATGTGTTCTAAGACATTTCCTTCTAAATCGAGTAACGTTTCTATGGAAACGACAGGATTTTCTTTTGGGATACGACAATCACATTTCCGATCCACTAATCCTTCTTTACTGCATCCCTCACTCCCAAACATTGACGAATTCACACGGAAATTCCGTCGCTATGAAGTACTATGTGTTCTTATACATTTCCATCTAAATCGAGTAACGTTTCTATGGAAACGACAGGATTTTCTTTTGGGATACGACAATCACATTTCCGATCCACTAATCCTTCTTTACTGCATCCCACACTCCCAAACATTGACGAATTCACATGGAAATTCCGTCGCTATAAAATACTATGTGTTCTAAGACATTTCCTTCTACATCGAGTAACATTTCTATGGAAACGACAGGATTTTCTTTTGGGATACGACAATCTCATTTCCGATCCACTAATCCTTCTTTACTGCATCCCTCACTCCCAAACATTGACGAATTCACACGGAAATTCCGTGGCTATGAAATACTATGTGTTCTAAGACATTTCCTTCTAAATCGAGTAACGTTTCTATGGAAACGACAGGATTTTCTTTTGGGATACGACAATCACATTTCCGATCCACTAATCCTTCTTTACTGCATCCCTCACTCCCAAACATTGACGAATTCACACGGAAATTCCGTCGCTATGAAATACTATGTGTTCTAAGACATTTCCTTCTAAATCGAGTAACGTTTCTATGGAAACGACAGGATTTTCTTTTGGGATACGACAATCTCTTTTCCGATCCACTAAACCTTCTTTACTGCATCCCTCACTAACAAACATTGACGAATTCACACGGAAATTGCGTCGCTATGAAATACTATGTGTTCTAAGACATTTCCTTCTACATCGAGTAACGTTTCTATGGAAACGACAGGATTTTCTTTTGGGATACGACAATCTCATTTCCGATCCACTAATCCTTCTTTACTGCATCCCTCACACCCAAACATTGACGAATTCACACGGAAATTGCGTCGCTATGAAGTACTATGTGTTAGAAGACATTTCCTTCTAAATCGAGTAACGTTTCTATGGAAACGACAGGATTTTCTTTTGGGATACGACAATCACATTTCCGATCCACTAATCCTTCTTTACTGCATCCCTCACACCCAAACATTGACGAATTCACACGGAAATTGCGTCGCTATGAAATACTATGTGTTAGAAGACATTTCCTTCTAAATCGAGTAACGTTTCTATGGAAACGACAGGATTTTCTTTTGGGATACGACAATCACATTTCCGATCCACTAATCCTTCTTTACTGCATCTCTCACTCCCAAACATTGACGAATTCACACGGAAATTGCGTCGCTATGAAATACTATGTGTTCTAAGACATTTCCTTCTAAATCGATTAACGTTTCTATGGAAACGACAGGATTTTCTTTTGGGATACGACAATCTCATTTCCGATCCACTAATCCTTCTTTACTGCATCCCTCACTCCCACACATTGACGAATTCACACGGATATTCCGTCGCTATGAAATACGAGTACTATGTGTTCTAAGACATTTCCTTCTAAATCGAGTAACGTTTCTATGGAAACGACAGGATTTTCTTTTGGGATACGACAATCACATTTCCGATCCACTAATCCTTCTTTACTGCATCCCTCACTCCCAAACATTGACGAATTCACACGGAAATTGCGTCGCTATGAAATACTATTTCTTCTAAGACATTTCCTTCTAAATCGAGTAACGTTTCTATGGAAACGACAGGATTTTCTTTTGGGATACGACAATCACATTTCCGATCCACTAATCCTTCTTTACTGCATCCCTCACTATCAAACATTGACGAATTCACACGGAAATTCCGTCGCTATGAAATACAATGTGTTCTAAGACATTTCCTTCTAAATCGAGTAACGTTTCTATGGAAACGACAGGATTTTCTTTTGGGATACGTCAATCTCATTTCCGATCCACTAATCCTTCTTTACTGCATCCCTCACTCCCACACATTGACGAATTCACACGGAAATTGCGTCGCTATCAAATACGAGTACTATGTGTTCTAAGACATTTCGTTCTAAATCGAGTAACGTTTCTATGGAAACGACAGGATTTTCCTTTGGGATACGACAATCACATTTCCGATCCACTAATCCTTCTTTACTGCATCCCACACTCCCAAACATTGACGAATTCACACGGAAATTCCGTCGCTATGAAATACTATGTGTCCTAAGACATTTCCTTCTACATCGAGTAACGTTTCTATGGAAACGACAGGATTTTCTTTTGGGATACGACAATCTCATTTCCGATCCACTAATCCTTCTTTACTGCATCCCTCACTCCCACACATTGACGAATTCACACGGAAATTGCGTCGCTATGAAATACTAGGTGTTCTAAGACAATTCCTTCTAAATCGAGTAACGTTTCTATGGAAACGACAGGATTTCAATTTGGGATACGACAATCACATTTCCGATCCACTAATCCTTCTTTACTGCATCCCTCACTCCCAAACATTGACGAATTGACACGGAAATTGCGTCGCTACGAAATACTATGTGTTCTAAGACATTTCCTTCTAAATCGAGTACCGTTTCTATGGAAACGACAGGATTTTCTTTTGGGATACGACAATCTCATTTCCGATCCACTAATCCTTCTTTACTGCATCCCTCACTCTCACACATTGACGAATTCACACGGAAATTCCGTCGCTATGGAATACGAGTACTATGTGTTCTAAGGCATTTCCTTCTAAATCGAGTAACGTTTCTATGGAAACGACAGGATTTTCTTTTGGGATACGACAATCACATTTCCGATCCACTAATCCTTCTTTACTGCATCCCTCACTCCCAAACATTGACGAATTCACACGGAAATTGCGTCGCTATGAAATACGAGTTGTATGTCTTCTAAGACATTTCCTTCTAAATCGAGTAACGTTTCTATGGAAACGACAGGATTTTCTTTTGGCATACGACAATCACATTTCCGATCCACTAATCCTTCTTTACTGCATCCCTCACTCCCAAACATTGACGAATTCACATGGAAATTCCGTCGCTATGAAATACTATGTGTTCTAAGACATTTCCTTCTAAATCGAGTAACGTTTCTATGGAAACGACAGGATTTTCTTTTGGGATACGACAATCACTTTTCCGATCCACTAATCCTTCTTTACTGCATCCCTCACTCCCAAACATTGACGAATTCACACGGAAATTGCGTCGCTATGAAATACTATGTGTTCTAAGACATTTCCTTCTAAATCGAGTAACGTTTCTATGGAAACGACAGGATTTTCTTTTGGGATACGACAATCACATTTCCGATCCACTAATCCTTCTTTACTGCGTCCCTCACTCCCACACATTGACGAATTCACACGGAAATTGCGTCGCTATGAAATACTATGTGTTCTAAGACATTTCCTTCTAAATCGAGTAACGTTTCTATGGAAACGACAGTATTTTCTTTTGGGATACGACAATCTCATTTCCGATCCACTAATCCTTCTTTACTGCATCCCTCACTCCCACACATAGACGAATTCACACGGAAATTCCGACGCTGTGAAATACGAGTACTATGTGTTAGAAGACATTTCCTTCTAAATCGAGTAACGTTTCTATGGAAACGACAGGATTTTCTTTTGGGATACGACAATCACAATTCCGATCCACTAATCCTTCTTTACTGCATCCCTCACTCCCAAACATTGACGAATTCACACGGAAATTCCGTCGCTATGAAATACTATGTCTTCTAAGACATTTCCTTCTAAATCGAGTAACGTTTCTATGGAAACGACAGGATTTTCTTTTGGGATACGACAATCTCATTTCCGATCCACTAATCCTTCTTTACTGCATCCCTCACTCCCAAACATTGACGACTTCACACGGAAATTGCGTCGCTATGAAATACTATGTGTTAGAAGACATTTCCTTCTAAATCGAGTAACGTTTCTATGGAAACGACAGGATTTTCTTTTGGGATACGACAATCACATTTCCGAACCACTAATCCTTCTTTACTGCATCCCTCACTCCCACACATTGACGAATTCACACGGTTATTGCGACGCTATGAAATACGAGTACTATGTGTTCTAAGACATTTCCTTCTAAATCGAGTAACGTTTCCATGGAAACGACAGGATTTTCTTTTGGGATACGACAATCACATTTCCGATCCACTAATCCTTCTTTACTGCATCCCTCACTCCCAAACATTGACGAATTCACACGGAAATTCCGTCGCTATGAAATACTATGTGTTCTAAGACATTTCCTTCTAAATCGAGTAACGTTTCTATGGAAACGACAGGATTTTCTTTTGGGATACGACAATCTCATTTCCGATCCACTAATCCTTCTTTACTGCATCCCTCACTCCCAAACATTGACGAATTCACACGGAAATTGCGTCGCTATGAAATACTATGTGTTAGAAGACATTTCCTTCTAAATCGAGTAACCTTTCTATGGAAACGACAGGATTTTCTTTTGGGATACGACAATCGCATTTCCGATCCACTAATCCTTCTTTACTGCATCCCTCACTCCCACACATTGACGAATTCACACGGAAATTGCGTCGCTATGAAATACGAGTACTATGTGTTCTAAGACGTTTCCTTCTAAATCGAGTAACGTTTCTATGGAAACGACAGGATTTTCTTTTGGGATACGACAATCTCATTTCCGATCCACTAATCCTTCTTTACTGCATCCCTCACTCCCAAACATTGACGACTTCACACGGAAATTGCGTCGCTATGAAATACTATGTGTTAGAAGACATTTCCTTCTAAATCGAGTAACGTTTCTATGGAAACGACAGGATTTTCTTTTGGGATACGACAATCACATTTCCGAACCACTAATCCTTCTTTACTGCATCCCTCACTCCCACACATTGACGAATTCACACGGTTATTGCGACGCTATGAAATACGAGTACTATGTGTTCTAAGACATTTCCTTCTAAATCGAGTAACGTTTCCATGGAAACGACAGGATTTTCTTTTGGGATACGACAATCACATTTCCGATCCACTAATCCTTCTTTACTGCATCCCTCACTCCCAAACATTGACGAATTCACACGGAAATTCCGTCGCTATGAAATACTATGTGTTCTAAGACATTTCCTTCTAAATCGAGTAACGTTTCTATGGAAACGACAGGATTTTCTTTTGGGATACGACAATCTCATTTCCGATCCACTAATCCTTCTTTACTGCATCCCTCACTCCCAAACATTGACGAATTCACACGGAAATTCCGTCGCTATGAAATACAATGTGTTCTAAGACATTTCCTTCTAAATCGAGTAACGTTTCTATGGAAACGACAGGATTTTCTTTTGGGATACGTCAATCTCATTTCCGATCCACTAATCCTTCTTTACTGCATCCCTCACTCCCACACATTGACGAATTCACACGGAAATTGCGTCGCTATCAAATACGAGTACTATGTGTTCTAAGACATTTCGTTCTAAATCGAGTAACGTTTCTATGGAAACGACAGGATTTTCCTTTGGGATACGACAATCACATTTCCGATCCACTAATCCTTCTTTACTGCATCCCTCACTCCCAAACATTGACGAATTCACACGGAAATTCCGTCGCTATGAAATACTATGTGTCCTAAGACATTTCCTTCTACATCGAGTAACGTTTCTATGGAAACGACAGGATTTTCTTTTGGGATACGACAATCTCATTTCCGATCCACTAATCCTTCTTTACTGCATCCCTCACTCCCACACATTGACGAATTCACACGGAAATTGCGTCGCTATGATATACTATGTGTTCTAAGACAATTCCTTCTAAATCGAGTAACGTTTCTATGGAAACGACAGGATTTCAATTTGGGATACGACAATCACATTTCCGATCCACTAATCCTTCTTTACTGCATCCCTCACTCCCAAACATTGACGAATTGACACGGAAATTGCGTCGCTACGAAATACTATGTGTTCTAAGACATTTCCTTCTAAATCGAGTACCGTTTCTATGGAAACGACAGGATTTTCTTTTGGGATACGACAATCTCATTTCCGATCCACTAATCCTTCTTTACTGCATCCCTCACTCTCACACATTGACGAATTCACACGGAAATTCCGTCGCTATGGAATACGAGTACTATGTGTTCTAAGGCATTTCCTTCTAAATCGAGTAACGTTTCTATGGAAACGACAGGATTTTCTTTTGGGATACGACAATCACATTTCCGATCCACTAATCCTTCTTTACTGCATCCCTCACTCCCAAACATTGACGAATTCACACGGAAATTGCGTCGCTATGAAATACGAGTTGTATGTGTTCTAAGACATTTCCTTCTAAATCGAGTAACGTTTCTATGGAAACGACAGGATTTTCTTTTGGCATACGACAATCACATTTCCGATCCACTAATCCTTCTTTACTGCATCCCTCACTCCCAAACATTGACGAATTCACATGGAAATTCCGTCGCTATGAAATACTATGTGTTCTAAGACATTTCCTTCTAAATCGAGTAACGTTTCTATGGAAACGACAGGATTTTCTTTTGGGATACGACAATCACTTTTCCGATCCACTAATCCTTCTTTACTGCATCCCTCACTCCCAAACATTGACGAATTCACACGGAAATTGCGTCGCTATGAAATACTATGTGTTCTAAGACATTTCCTTCTAAATCGAGTAACGTTTCTATGGAAACGACAGGATTTTCTTTTGGGATACGACAATCACATTTCCGATCCACTAATCCTTCTTTACTGCGTCCCTCACTCCCAAACATTGACGAATTCACACGGAAATTGCGTCGCTATGAAATACTATGTGTTCTAAGACATTTCCTTCTAAATCGAGTAACGTTTCTATGGAAACGACAGTATTTTCTTTTGGGATACGACAATCTCATTTCCGATCCACTAATCCTTCTTTACTGCATCCCTCACTCCCACACATAGACGAATTCACACGGAAATTCCGACGCTGTGAAATACGAGTACTATGTGTTAGAAGACATTTCCTTCTAAATCGAGTAACGTTTCTATGGAAACGACAGGATTTTCTTTTGGGATACGACAATCACATTTCCGATCCACTAATCCTTCTTTACTGCATCCCTCACTCCCAAACATTGACGAATTCACACGGAAATTCCGTCGCTATGAAATACTATGTCTTCTAAGACATTTCCTTCTAAATCGAGTAACGTTTCTATGGAAACGACAGGATTTTCTTTTGGGATACGACAATCTCATTTCCGATCCACTAATCCTTCTTTACTGCATCCCTCACTCCCAAAGATTGACGACTTCACACGGAAATTGCGTCGCTATGAAATACTATGTGTTAGAAGACATTTCCTTCTAAATCGAGTAACGTTTCTATGGAAACGACAGGATTTTCTTTTGGGATACGACAATCACATTTCCGAACCACTAATCCTTCTTTACTGCATCCCTCACTCCCACACATTGACGAATTCACACGGTTATTGCGACGCTATGAAATACGAGTACTATGTGTTCTAAGACATTTCCTTCTAAATCGAGTAACGTTTCCATGGAAACGACAGGATTTTCTTTTGGGATACGACAATCACATTTCCGATCCACTAATCCTTCTTTACTGCATCCCTCACTCCCAAACATTGACGAATTCACACGGAAATTCCGTCGCTATGAAATACTATGTGTTCTAAGACATTTCCTTCTAAATCGAGTAACGTTTCTATGGAAACGACAGGATTTTCTTTTGGGATACGACAATCTCATTTCCGATCCACTAATCCTTGTTTACTGCATCCCTCACTCCCAAACATTGACGAATTCACACGGAAATTGCGTCGCTATGAAATACTATGTGTTAGAAGACATTTCCTTCTAAATCGAGTAACCTTTCTATGGAAACGACAGGATTTTCTTTTGGGATACGACAATCGCATTTCCGATCCACTAATCCTTCTTTACTGCATCCCTCACTCCCACACATTGACGAATTCACACGGAAATTGCGTCGCTATGAAATACGAGTACTATGTGTTCTAAGACGTTTCCTTCTAAATCGAGTAACCTTTCTATGGAAACGACAGGATTTTCTTTTGGGATACGACAATCACATTTCCGATCCACTAATCCTTCTTTACTGCAACCCTCACTCCCAAATATTGACGAATTCACACGGAAATTCCGTCGCTATGAAATACTATGTGTTCTAAGACATTTCCTTCTAAATCGAGTAACGTTTCTATGGAAACGACATAATTTTCTTTTGGGATACGACAATCTCATATCCGATCCACTAATCCTTCTTTACTGCATCCCTCACTCCCACACATTGACGAATTCACACGGAAATTGCGTCGCTATGAAATACGAGTACTATGTGTTCTAAGACATTTCCTTCTAAATCGAGTAACGTTTCTATGGAAACGACAGGAATTTGTTTTGGGATACGACAATCACATTTCCGATCCACTAATCCTTCTTTACTGCATCCCTCACTCCGAAACATTGACGAATTCACACGGAAATTCCGTCGCTATGAAGTACTATGTGTTCTTATACATTTCCTTCTAAATCGAGTAACGTTTCTATGGAAACGACAGGATTTTCTTTTGGGATACGACAATCACATTTCCGATCCACTAATCCTTCTTTACTGCATCCCTCACTCCCAAACATTGACGAATTCACATGGAAATTCCGTCGCTATAAAATACTATGTGTTCTAAGACATTTCCTTCTAAATCGAGTAACATTTCTATGGAAACGACAGGATTTTCTTTTGGGATACGACAATCTCATTTCCGATCCACTAATCCTTCTTTACTGCATCCCCCACTCCCAAACATTGACGAATTCACACGGAAATTCCGTGGCTATGAAATACTATGTGTTCTAAGACATTTCCTTCTAAATCGAGTACCGTTTCTATGGAAACGACAGGATTTTCTTTTGGGATACGACAATCTCATTTCCGATCCACTAATCCTTCTTTACTGCATCCCTCACTCTCACACATTGACGAATTCACACGGAAATTCCGTCGCTATGGAATACGAGTACTATGTGTTCTAAGGCATTTCCTTCTAAATCGAGTAACGTTTCTATGGAAACGACAGGATTTTCTTTTGGGATACGACAATCACATTTCCGATCCACTAATCCTTCTTTACTGCATCCCTCACTCCCAAACATTGACGAATTCACACGGAAATTGCGTCGCTATGAAATACGAGTTGTATGTGTTCTAAGACATTTCCTTCTAAATCGAGTAACGTTTCTATGGAAACGACAGGATTTTCTTTTGGCATACGACAATCACATTTCCGATCCACTAATCCTTCTTTACTGCATCCCTCACTCCCAAACATTGACGAATTCACATGGAAATTCCGTCGCTATGAAATACTATGTGTTCTAAGACATTTCCTTCTAAATCGAGTAACGTTTCTATGGAAACGACAGGATTTTCTTTTGGGATACGACAATCACTTTTCCGATCCACTAATCCTTCTTTACTGCATCCCTCACTCCCAAACATTGACGAATTCACACGGAAATTGCGTCGCTATGAAATACTATGTGTTCTAAGACATTTCCTTCTAAATCGAGTAACGTTTCTATGGAAACGACAGGATTTTCTTTTGGGATACGACAATCACATTTCCGATCCACTAATCCTTCTTTACTGCGTCCCTCACTCCCAAACATTGACGAATTCACACGGAAATTGCGTCGCTATGAAATACTATGTGTTCTAAGACATTTCCTTCTAAATCGAGTAACGTTTCTATGGAAACGACAGTATTTTCTTTTGGGATACGACAATCTCATTTCCGATCCACTAATCCTTCTTTACTGCATCCCTCACTCCCACACATAGACGAATTCACACGGAAATTCCGACGCTGTGAAATACGAGTACTATGTGTTAGAAGACATTTCCTTCTAAATCGAGTAACGTTTCTATGGAAACGACAGGATTTTCTTTTGGGATACGACAATCACATTTCCGATCCACTAATCCTTCTTTACTGCATCCCTCACTCCCAAACATTGACGAATTCACACGGAAATTCCGTCGCTATGAAATACTATGTCTTCTAAGACATTTCCTTCTAAATCGAGTAACGTTTCTATGGAAACGACAGGATTTTCTTTTGGGATACGACAATCTCATTTCCGATCCACTAATCCTTCTTTACTGCATCCCTCACTCCCAAACATTGACGACTTCACACGGAAATTGCGTCGCTATGAAATACTATGTGTTAGAAGACATTTCCTTCTAAATCGAGTAACGTTTCTATGGAAACGACAGGATTTTCTTTTGGGATACGACAATCACATTTCCGAACCACTAATCCTTCTTTACTGCATCCCTCACTCCCACACATTGACGAATTCACACGGTTATTGCGACGCTATGAAATACGAGTACTATGTGTTCTAAGACATTTCCTTCTAAATCGAGTAACGTTTCCATGGAAACGACAGGATTTTCTTTTGGGATACGACAATCACATTTCCGATCCACTAATCCTTCTTTACTGCATCCCTCACTCCCAAACATTGACGAATTCACACGGAAATTCCGTCGCTATGAAATACTATGTGTTCTAAGACATTTCCTTCTAAATCGAGTAACGTTTCTATGGAAACGACAGGATTTTCTTTTGGGATACGACAATCTCATTTCCGATCCACTAATCCTTGTTTACTGCATCCCTCACTCCCAAACATTGACGAATTCACACGGAAATTGCGTCGCTATGAAATACTATGTGTTAGAAGACATTTCCTTCTAAATCGAGTAACCTTTCTATGGAAACGACAGGATTTTCTTTTGGGATACGACAATCGCATTTCCGATCCACTAATCCTTCTTTACTGCATCCCTCACTCCCACACATTGACGAATTCACACGGAAATTGCGTCGCTATGAAATACGAGTACTATGTGTTCTAAGACGTTTCCTTCTAAATCGAGTAACCTTTCTATGGAAACGACAGGATTTTCTTTTGGGATACGACAATCACATTTCCGATCCACTAATCCTTCTTTACTGCAACCCTCACTCCCAAATATTGACGAATTCACACGGAAATTCCGTCGCTATGAAATACTATGTGTTCTAAGACATTTCCTTCTAAATCGAGTAACGTTTCTATGGAAACGACATAATTTTCTTTTGGGATACGACAATCTCATATCCGATCCACTAATCCTTCTTTACTGCATCCCTCACTCCCACACATTGACGAATTCACACGGAAATTGCGTCGCTATGAAATACGAGTACTATGTGTTCTAAGACATTTCCTTCTAAATCGAGTAACGTTTCTATGGAAACGACAGGAATTTGTTTTGGGATACGACAATCACATTTCCGATCCACTAATCCTTCTTTACTGCATCCCTCACTCCGAAACATTGACGAATTCACACGGAAATTCCGTCGCTATGAAGTACTATGTGTTCTTATACATTTCCTTCTAAATCGAGTAACGTTTCTATGGAAACGACAGGATTTTCTTTTGGGATACGACAATCACATTTCCGATCCACTAATCCTTCTTTACTGCATCCCTCACTCCCAAACATTGACGAATTCACATGGAAATTCCGTCGCTATAAAATACTATGTGTTCTAAGACATTTCCTTCTAAATCGAGTAACATTTCTATGGAAACGACAGGATTTTCTTTTGGGATACGACAATCTCATTTCCGATCCACTAATCCTTCTTTACTGCATCCCCCACTCCCAAACATTGACGAATTCACACGGAAATTCCGTGGCTATGAAATACTATGTGTTCTAAGACATTTCCTTCTAAATCGAGTAACGTTTCTATGGAAACGACAGGACTTTCTTTTGGGATACGACAATCACATTTCCGATCCACTAATCCTTCTTTACTGCATCCCTCACTCCCAAACATTGACGAATTCACACGGAAATTCCGTCGCTATGAAATACTATGTGTTCTAAGACATTTCCTTCTAAATCGAGTAACGTTTCTATGGAAACGACAGGATTTTCTTTTGGGATACGACAATCTCTTTTCCGATCCACTAAACCTTCTTTACTGCATCCCTCACTCCCAAACATTGACGAATTCACACGGAAATTGCGTCGCTATGAAATACTATGTGTTCTAAGAAATTTCCTTCTAAATCGAGTAACGTTTCTATGGAAACGACAGGATTTTCTTTTGGGATACGACAATCACATTTCCGATCCACTAAACCTTCTTTCCTGCGACCCTCACTCCCAAACATTGACGAATTCACACGGAATATGCGTCGCTATGAAATACTATGTGTTCTAAGACATTTCCTTCTAAATCGAGTAACGTTTCAATGGAAACGACAGTATTTTCTTTTGGGATACGACAATCTCATTTCCGATCCACTAATCCTTCTTTACTGCATCCCTCACTCCCAAACATTGACGGATTCACACGGAAATTGCGTCGCTATGAAATACTATGTGTTAGAAGACATTTCCTTCTAAATCGAGTAACGTTTCTATGGAAACGACATGATTTTCTTTTGGGATACGACAATCACATTTCCGATCCACTAATCCTTCTTTACTGCATCCCTCACTCCCACACATTGACGAATTCACACGGAAATTCCGTCGCTATGAAGTACTATGTGTTCTTATACATTTCCTTCTAAATCGAGTAACGTTTCTATGGAAACGACAGGATTTTCTTTTGGGATACGACAATCACATTTCCGATCCACTAATCCTTCTTTACTGCATCCCTCACTCCCAAACATTGACGAATTCACATGGAAATTCCGTCGCTATAAAATACTATGTGTTCTAAGACATTTCCTTCTAAATCGAGTAACATTTCTATGGAAACGACAGGATTTTCTTTTGGGATACGACAATCTCATTTCCGATCCAATAATCCTTCTTTACTGCATCCCGCACTCCCACACATTGACGAATTCACACGGAAATTCCGTGGCTATGAAATACTATGTGTTCTAAGACATTTCCTTCTAAATCGAGTAACGTTTCTATGGAAACGACAGGACTTTCTTTTGGGATACGACAATCACATTTCCGATCCACTAATCCTTCTTTACTGCATCCCTCACTCCCAAACATTGACGAATTCACACGGAAATTCCGTCGCTATGAAGTACTATGTGTTCTAAGACATTTCCTTCTAAATCGAGTAACGTTTCTATGGAAACGACAGGATTTTCTTTTGGGATACGACAATCTCTTTTCCGATCCACTAAACCTTCTTTACTGCTTCCCTCACTCCCAAACATTGACGAATTCACACGGAAATTGCGTCGCTATGAAATACTATGTGTTCTAAGACATTTCCTTCTAAATCGAGTAACGTTTCTATGGAAACGACAGGATTTTCTTTTGGGATACGACAATCACATTTCCGATTCCACTAAACCTTCTTTCCTGCGACCCTCACTCCCAAACATTGACGAATTCACACGGAATATGCGTCGCTATGAAATACTATGTGTTCTAAGACATTTCCTTCTAAATCGAGTAAATTTTCAATGGAAACGACAGTATTTTCTTTTGGGATACGACAATCTCATTTCCGATCCACTAATCCTTCTTTACTGCATCCCTCACTCCCAAACATTGACGAATTCACACGGAAATTGCGTCGCTATGAAATACTATGTGTTAGAAGACATTTCCTTCTAAATCGAGTAACGTTTCTATGGAAACGACAGGATTTTCTTTTGGGATACGACAATCACATTTCCGATCCACTAATCCTTCTTTACTGCATCCCTCACTCCCAAACATTGACGAATTCACACGGAAATTCCGTCGCTATGAAATACTATGTGTTCTATGACATTTCCTTCTAAATCGAGTAACGTTTCTATGGAAACGACAGGATTTTCTTTTGGGATTCGACAATCTCATTTCCGATCCACTAATCCTTCTTTACTGCATCCCTCACTCCCAAACATTGACGAATTCACACGGAAATTGCGTCGCTATGAAATACTATGTGTTAGAAGACATTTCCTTCTAAATCGAGTAACGTTTCTATGGAAACGACAGGATTTTCTTTTGGGATACGACAATCACATTTCCGATCCACTAATCCTTCTTTACTGCATCCCTCACTCCCAAACATTGATGAATTCACACGGAAATTGCGTCGCTATGAAATACTATGTGTTCTAAGACATTTCCTTCTAAATCGATTAACGTTTCAATGGAAACGACAGGATTTTCTTTTGGGATACGACAATCTCATTTCCGATCCACTAATCCTTCTTTACTGCATCCCTCACTCCCACACATTGACGAATTCACACGGATATTCCGTCGCTATGAAATACGAGTACTATGTGTTCTAAGACATTTCCTTCTAAATCGAGTAACGTTTCTATGGAAACGACAGGATTTTCTTTTGGGATACGACAATCACATTTCCGATCTACTAAACCTTCTTTACTGCATCCCTCACTTTCAAACATTGACGAATTCACACGGAAATTGCGTCACTATGAATTACTATTTCTTCTAAGATATTTCCTTCTAAATCGAGTAACGTTTCTATGGAAACGACAGGATTTTCTTTTGGGATACGACAATCACATTTCCGATCCACTAATCCTTCTTTACTGCATCCCTCACTCCCAAACATTGACGAATTCACACGGAAATTCTGTCGCTATGAAATACTATGTGTTCTAAGACATTTCCTTCTAAATCGAGTAACGTTTCTATGGAAACGACAGGATTTTCTTTTGGGATACGACAATCTCATTTCCGATCCACTAATCCTTCTTTACTGCATCCCTCACTCCCAAACATTGACGAATTCACACGGAAATTGCGTCGCTATGAAATACTATGTGTTAGAAGACATTTCCTTCTAAATCGAGTAACGTTTCTATGGAAACGACAGGATTTTCTTTTGGGATACGACAATCACATTTCCGATCCACTAATCCTTCTTTACTGCATCCCTCACTCCCAAACATTGACGAATTCACACGGAAATTGCGTCGCTATGAAATACTATGTATTCTAAGACATTTCCTTCTAAATCGATTATCGTTTCTATGGAAACGACAAGATTTTCCTTTGGGATACGACAATCTCATTTCCGATCCACTAATCCTTCTTTACTGCATCTCTCACTCCCACACATTGACGAATTCACACGGATATTCCGTCGCTATGAAATACGAGTACTATGTGTTGTAAGACATTTCCTTCTAAATCGAGTAACGTTTCTATGGAAACGACAGGATTTTCTTTTGGGATACGACAATCACATTTCCGATCCACTAATCCTACTTTACTGCATCCCTCACTCCCAAACATTGACGAATTCACACGGAAATTGCGTCACTATGAAATACTATTTCTTCTAAGACATTTCCTTCTAAATCGAGTAACGTTTCTATGGAAACGACTGGATTTTCTTTTGGGATACGACAATCACATTTCCGATCCACTAATCCTTCTTTACTGCATCCCTCACTCCCAAACATTGACGAATTCACACGGAAATTCCGTCGCTATGAAATACTATGTGTTCTAAGACATTTCCTTCTAAATCGAGTAACGTTTCTATGGAAACGACAGGATTTTCTTTTGGGATACGACAATCTCATTTCCGATCCACTAATCCTTCTTTACTGCATCCCTCACTCTCACACATTGACGAATTCACACGGAAATTCCGTCGCTATGAAATACGAGTACTATGTGTTCTAAGGCATTTCCTTCTAAATCGTGTAACGTTTCTATGGAAACGACAGGATTTTCTTTTGGGATACGACAATCACATTTCCGATCCACTAATCCTTCTTTACTGCATCCCTCACTCCCAAACATTGACGAATTCACATGGAAATTCCGTCGCTATGAAGTACTATGTGTTCTAAGACATTTCCTTGTAAATCGAGTAACGTTTCTGTGGAAACGACAGGATTTTCTTTTGGGATACGACAATCTCTTTTCCGATCCACTAATCCTTCTTTACTGCATCCCTCACTCCCAAACATTGACGAATTCACACGGAAATTGCGTCGCTATGAAATACTATGTGTTCTAAGACATTTCCTTCTAAATCGAGTAACGTTTCTATGGAAACGACAGGATTTTCTTTTGGGATACGACAATCACATTTCCGATCCACTAATCCTTCTTTACTGCGTCCCTCACTCCCAAACATTGACGAATTCACACGGAAATTGCGTCGCTATGAAATACTATGTGTTCTATGACATTTCCTTCTAAATCGAGTAACGTTTCTATGGAAACGACAGTATTTTCTTTTGGGATACGACAATCTCATTTCCGATCCACTAATCCTTCTTTACTGCATCCATCACTCCCACACATTGACGAATTCACACGGAAATTCCGACGCTATGAAATACGAGTACTATGTGTTAGAAGACATTTCCTTCTAAATCGAGTAACGTTTCCATGGAAACGACAGGATTTTCTTTTGGGATACGACAATCACATTTCCGATCCACTAATCCTTCTTTACTGCATCCCTCACTCCCAAACATTGACGAATTCACACGGAAATTCCGTCGCTATGAAATACTATGTCTTCTAAGACATTTCCTTCTAAATCGAGTAACGTTTCTATGGAAACGACAGGATTTTCTTTTGGGATACGACAATCTCATTTCCGATCCACTAATCCTTCTTTACTGCATCCCTCACTCCCAAACATTGACGAATTCACACGGAAATTGCGTGCTATGAAATACTATGTGTTAGAAGACATTTCCTTCTAAATCGAGTAACGTTTCTATGGAAACGACAGGATTTTCTTTTGGGATACGACAATCACATTTCCGATCCACTAATCCTTCTTTACTGCATCCCTCACTCCCAAACATTGACGAATTCACACGGAAATTGCGTCGTTATGAAATACGAGTACTATGTGTTCTAAGACATTTCCTTCTAAATCGAGTAACGTTTCTATGGAAACGACAGGATTTTCTTTTGGGATACGACAATCTCACTTCCGATCTACTAATCCTTCTTTACTGCATCCCTCACTCCCACACATTGACGAATTCACACGGAAATTCCGTCGCTATGAAATACGAGTACTATGTGTTCTAAGACATTTCCTTCTAAATCGAGTAACGTTTCTATGGAAACGACAGGATTTTCTTTTGGGATACGACAATCTCATATCCGATCCACTAATCCTTCTTTACTGCATCCCTCACTCCCAAACATTGACGAATTCACACGGAAAGTGCGTCGCTATGAAATACTATTTGTTCTAAGACATTTCCTTCTGAATCGAGTAACGTTTCTATGGAAACGACGGGATTTTCTTTTGGGATACGACAATCTCATTTCCGGTCCACTAATCCTTCTTTACTGCATCCCTCACTCCCACACATTGACGAATTCACACGGAAATTCCGTCGCTATGAAATACGAGTACTATGTGTTGTAAGACATTTCCTTCTAAATCGAGTAACGTTTCTATGGAAACGAGAGGATTTTCTTTTGGGATACAACAATCACATTTCCGATCCACTAATCCTTCTTTACTGCATCCCTCACTCCCAAACATTGACGAATTCACACGGAAATTGCGTCGCTATGAAATACTATGTGTTCCAAAACATTTCCTTCTAAATCGAGTAACGTTTCTATGGAAACGACAGGATTTTCTTTTGGGATACGACAATCTCATATCCTAACCACTAATCCTTCTTTACTGCATCCCTCACTCCCACACATTGACGAATTCACACAGAAATTGCGGCGCTATGAAATACGAGTACTATGTGTTCTAAGACAATTCTTTCTAAATCGAGTAACGTTTCTATGGAAACGACAGGATTTTCTTTTAGGATACGACAATCACATTTCCGATCCACTACTCCTTCTATACTGCATCCTTCACTCCCAAACATTGACGAATTCACACGGAAATTGCGTCGCTATGAAAAACGAGTAGTATGTGTTCTGAGACATTTCCTTCTAAATCGAGTAACGTTTCTATGGAAACGACAGGATTTTCTATTGGGATACGACAATAACATTTCCGATCCACTAATCCTTCTTTACTGCATCCCTCACTCCCAAACATTGACGAATTCACATGGAAATTCCGTCGCTATGAAATACTATGTGTTCTAAGACATTTCCTTCTAAATCGAGTAACGTTTCTATGGAAACGACAGTATTTTCTTTTGGGATACGACAATCTCATTTCCGATCCACTAATCCTTCTTTACTGCATCCCTCACTCCCACACATTGACGAATTCACACGGAAATTCCGACGCTATGAAATACGAGTACTATGTGTTAGAAGACATTTCCTTCTAAATCGAGTAACGTTTCTATGGAAACGACAGGATTTTCTTTTGGGATACGACAATCACATTTCCGATCCACTAATCCTTCTTTACTGCATCCCTCACTCCCAAACATTGACGAATTCACACGGAAATTGCGTCGCTATGAAATACTATGTCTTCTAAGACATTTCCTTCTAAATCGAGTAACGTTTCTATGGAAACGACAGGATTTTCTTTTGGGATACGACAATCTCATTTCCGATCCACTAATCCTTCTTTACTGCATCCCTCACTCCCAAACATTGACGAATTCACACGGAAATTGCGTCGCTATGAAATACTATGTGTTAGAAGACATTTCCTTCTAAATCGAGTAACGTTTCTATGGAAACGACAGGATTTTCTTTTGGGATACGACAATCACATTTCCGATCCACTAATCCTTCTTTACTGCATCCCTCACTCCCAAACATTGACGAATTCACACGGAAATTGCGTCGCTATGAAATACGAGTACTATGTGTTCTAAGACATTTCCTTCTAAATCGAGTAACGTTTCTATGGAAACGACAGGATTTTCTTTTGGGATACGACAATCTCACTTCCGATCTACTAATCCTTCTTTACTGCATCCCTCACTCCCACACATTGACGAATTCACACGGAAATTCCGTCGCTATGAAATACGAGTACTATGTGTTCTAAGACATTTCCTTCTAAATCGAGTAACGTTTCTATGGAAACGACAGGATTTTCTTTTGGGATACGACAATCTCATTTCCGATCCACTAATCCTTCTTTACTGCATCCCTCACTCCCAAACATTGACGAATTCACACGGAAATTGCGTCGCTATGAAATACTATTTGTTCTAAGACATTTCCTTCTGAATCGAGTAACGTTTCTATGGAAACGACGGGATTTTCTTTTGGGATACGACAATCTCATTTCCGGTCCACTAATCCTTCTTTACTGCATCCCTCACTCCCACACATTGACGAATTCACACGGAAATTCCGTCGCTATGAAATACGAGTACTATGTGTTGTAAGACATTTCCTTCTAAATCGAGTAACGTTTCTATGGAAACGAGAGGATTTTCTTTTGGGATACAACAATCACATTTCCGATCCACGAATCCTTCTTTACTGCATCCCTCACTCCCAAACATTGACGAATTCACACGAATATTCCGTCGCTATGAAATACGAGTACTATGTGTTCTAAGACATTTCCTTCTAAATCGAGTAACGTTTCTATGGAAACGACAGGATTTTCTTTTGGGATACGACAATCACATTTCCGATCTACTAAACCTTCTTTACTGCATCCCTCACTCCCAAACATTGACGAATTCACACGGAAATTGCGTCACTATGAATTACTATTTCTTCTAAGACATTACCTTCTAAATCGAGTAACGTTTCTATGGAAACGACTGGATTTTCTTTTGGGATACGACAATCACATTTCCGATCCACTAATCCTTCTTTACTGCATCCCTCACTCCCAAACATTGACGAATTCACACGGAAATTGCGTCGCTATGAAATACTATGTGTTAGAAGACATTTCTTTCTAAATCGAGTAACGTTTCTATGGAAACGACAGGATTTTCTTTTGGGATACGACAATCACATTTCCGATCCACTAATCCTTCTTTACTGCATCCCTCACTCCCAAACATTGACGAATTCACACAGAAATTGCGTCGCTATGAAATACTATGTATTCTAAGACATTTCCTTCTAAATCGATTATCGTTTCTATGGAAACGTCAAGATTTTCCTTTGGGATACGACAATCTCATTTCCGATCCACTAATCCTTCTTTACTGCATCCCTCACTCCCACACATTGACGAATTCACACGGATTTCCGTCGCTATGAAATACGAGTACTATGTGTTCTAAGACATTTCCTTCTAAATCGAGTAACGTTTCTATAGAAACGACAGGATTTTCTTTTGGGATACGACAATCACATTTCCGATCCACTAATCCTTCTTTACTGCATCCCTCACTCCCAAACATTGACGAATTCACACGGAAATTGCGTCACTATGAAATACTATTTCTTCTAAGACATTACCTTCTAAATCGAGTAACGTTTCTATGGAAACGACTGGATTTTCTTTTGGGATACGACAATCACATTTCCGATCCACTAATCCTTCTTTACTGCATCCCTCACTCCCAAACATTGACGAATTCACACGGAAATTCCGTCGCTATGAAATACTATGTGTTCTAAGACATTTCCTTCTAAATCGAGTAACGTTTCTATGGAAACGACAGGATTTTCTTTTGGGATACGACAATCTCATTTCCGATCCACTAATCCTTCTTTACTGCATCCCTCACTCTCACACATTGACGAATTCACACGGAAATTCCGTCGCTATGGAATACGAGTACTATGTGTTCTAAGGGATTTCCTTCTAAATCGAGTAACGTTTCTATGGAAACGACAGGATTTTCTTTTGGGATACGACAATCACATTTCCGATCCACTAATCCTTCTTTACTGCATCCCTCACTCCCAAACATTGACGAATTCACACGGAAATTGCGTCGCTATGAAATACGAGTAGTATGTGTTCTGAGACATTTCCTTCTAAATCGAGTAACGTTTCTATGGAAACGACAGGATTTTCTTTTGGGATACGACAATCACATTTCCGATCCACTAATCCTTCTTTACTGCATCCCTCACTCCCAAACATTGACGAATTCACATGGAAATTCCGTCGCTATGAAATACTATGTGTTCTAAGACATTTCCTTCTAAATCGAGTAACGTTTCTATGGAAACGACAGGATTTTCTTTTGGGATACGACAATCTCTTTTCCGATCCACTAATCCTTCTTTACTGCATCCCTCACTCCCAAACATTGACGAATTCACACGGAAATTGCGTCGCTATGAAATACTATGTGTTCTAAGACATTTCCTTCTAAATCGAGTAACGTTTCTATGGAAACGGCAGTATTTTCTTTTGGGATACGACAATCTCATTTCCGATCCACTAATCCTTCTTTACTGCAACCATCACTCCCACACATTGACGAATTCACACGGAAATTCCGACGCCATGAAATACGAGTACTATGTGTTAGAAGACATTTCCTTCTAAATCGAGTAACGTTTCTATGGAAACGACAGGATTTTCTTTTGGGATACGACAATCTCATTTCCGATCCACTAATCCTTCTTTACTGCATCCCTCACTCCCAAACATTGACGAATTCACACGGAAATTGCGTCGCTATGAAATACTATGTGTTAGAAGACATTTCCTTCTAAATCGAGTAACGTTTCTATGGAAACGACAGGATTTTCTTTTGGGATACGACAATCACATTTCCGATCCACTATTCCTTCTTTACTGCATCCCTCACTCCCAAACATTGACGAATTCACACGGAAATTGCGTCGCTATGAAATACGAGTACTATGTGTTCTAAGACATTTCCTTCTAAATCGAGTAACGTTTCTATGGAAACGACAGGATTTTCTTTTGGGATATGACAATCTCACTTCCGATCTACTAATCCTTCTTTACTGCATCCCTCACTCCCACACATTGACGAATTCACACGGAAATTCCGTCGCTATGAAATACGGGTACTATGTGTTCTAAGACATTTCCTTCTAAATCGAGTAACGTTTCTATGGAAACGACAGGATTTTCTTTTGGGATACGACAATCTCATTTCCGATCCACTAATCCTTCTTTACTGCATCCCTCACTCCCAAACATTGACGAATTCACACGGAAATTGCGTCGCTATGAAATACTATTTGTTCTAAGACATTTCCTTCTGAATCGAGTAACGTTTCTATGGAAACGACGGGATTTTCTTTTGGGATACGACAATCTCATTTCCGGTCCATTAATCCTTCTTTACTGCATCCCTCACTCCCACACATTGACGAATTCACACGGAAATTCCGTCGCTATGAAATACGAGTACTATGGGTTGTAAGACATTTCCTTCTAAATCGAGTAACGTTTCTATGGAAACGAGAGGATTTTCTTTTGGGATACGACAATCACATTTCCGATCCACTAATCCTTCTTTACTGCATCCCTCACTCCCAAACATTGACGAATTCACACGGAAATTGCGTCGCTATGAAATACTATGTGTTCCAAGACATTTCCTTCTAAATCGAGTAACGTTTCTATGGAAACGACAGGATTTTCTTTTGGGATACGACAATCTCATTTCCTAACCACTAATCCTTCTTTACTGCATCCCTCACTCCCACACATTGACGAATTCACACAGAAATTGCGGCGCTATGAAATACGAGTACTATGTGTTCTAAGACAATTCTTTCTAAATCGAGTAACGTTTCTATGGAAACGACAGGATTTTCTTTTGGGATACGACAATCACATTTCCGATCCACTAATCCTTCTTTACTGCATCCTTCACTCCCAAACATTGACGAATTCACACGGAAATTGCGTCGCTATGAAATACGAGTAGTATGTGTTCTGAGACATTTCCTTCTAAATCGAGTAACGTTTCTATGGAAACGACAGGATTTTCTTTTGGGATACGACAATAACATTTCCGATCCACTAATCCTTCTTTACTGCATCCCTCACTCCCAAACATTGACGAATTCACATGGAAATTCCGTCGCTATGAAATACTATGTGTTCTAAGACATTTCCTTCTAAATCGAGTAACGTTTCTATGGAAACGACAGTATTTTCTTTTGGGATACGACAATCTCATTTCCGATCCACTAATCCTTCTTTACTGCATCCCTCACTCCCACACATTGACGAATTCACACGGAAATTCCGACGCTATGAAATACGAGTACTATGTGTTAGAAGACATTTCCTTCTAAATCGAGTAACGTTTCTATGGAAACGACAGGATTTTCTTTTGGGATACGACAATCACATTTCCGATCCACTAATCCTTCTTTACTGCATCCCTCACTCCCAAACATTGACGAATTCACACGGAAATTCCGTCGCTATGAAATACTATGTCTTCTAAGACATTTCCTTCTAAATCGAGTAACGTTTCTATGGAAACGACAGGATTTTCTTTTGGGATACGACAATCTCATTTCCGATCCACTAATCCTTCTTTACTGCATCCCTCACTCTCAAACATTGACGAATTCACACGGAAATTGCGTCGCTATGAAATACTATGTGTTAGAAGACATTTCCTTCTAAATCGAGTAACGTTTCTATGGAAACGACAGGATTTTCTTTTGGGATACGACAATCACATTTCCGATCCACTAATCCTTCTTTACTGCATCCCTCACTCCCAAACATTGACGAATTCACACGGAAATTGCGTCGCTATGAAATACGAGTACTATGTGTTCTAAGACATTTCCTTCTAAATCGAGTAACGTTTCTATGGAAACGACAGGATTTTCTTTTGGGATACGACAATCTCACTTCCGATCTACTAATCCTTCTTTACTGCATCCCTCACACCCACACATTGACGAATTCACACGGAAATTCCGTCGCTATGAAATACGAGTACTATGTGTTCTAAGACATTTCCTTCTAAATCGAGGAACGTTTCTATGGAAACGACAGGATTTTCTTTTGGGATACGACAATCTCATTTCCGATCCACTAATCCTTCTTTACTGCATCCCTCACTCCCAAACATTGACGAATTCACACGGAAATTGCGTCGCTATGAAATACTATTTGTTCTAAGACATTTCCTTCTGAATCGAGTAACGTTTCTATGGAAACGACGGGATTTTCTTTTGGGATACGACAATCTCATTTCCGGTCCACTAATCCTTCTTTACTGCATCCCTCACTCCCACACATTGACGAATTCACACGGAAATTCCGTCGCTATGAAATACGAGTACTATGTGTTGTAAGACATTTCCTTCTAAATCGAGTAACGTTTGTATGGAAACGAGAGGAATTTCTTTTGGGATACGACAATCACATTTCCGATTCACGAATCCTTCTTTACTGCATCCCTCACTCCCAAACATTGACGAATTCACACGGAAATTGCGTCGCTATGAAATACTATGTGTTCCAAGACATTTCCTTCTAAATCGAGTAACGTTTCTATGGAAACGACAGGATTTTCTTTTGGGATACGACAATTTCATTTCCTAACCACTAATCCTTCTTTACTGCATCCCTCACTCCCACACATTGACGAACTCACACAGAAATTGCGGCGCTTTGAAATACGAGTACTATGTGTTCTAAGACAATTCTTTCTAAATCGAGTAACGTTTCTATGGAAACGACAGGTTTTTCTTTTGGGATACGACAATCACATTTCCGATCCACTAATCCTCCCTTCCTGCAACCCTCACTCCCAAACATTGACGAATTCACACGGAAATTGCGTCGCTATGAAATAGGAGTACTATGTGTACTAAGACATTTCTTTCTAAATCGAGTAACGTTTCTATGGAAACGACAGGATTTTTTTTTGGGATACGACAATCACATTTCCGATCCACTAATTCTTCTTTACTGCATCCCTCACTCCCAAACAGTGACGAATTCACACGGAAATTGCGTCGCTATGAAATACTATGTGTTCTAACACATTTCCTTCTAATTCGAGTAACGTTTCTATGGAACGACAGGATTTTCTTTTGGGATACGACAATCTCATTTCGTAACCACTAATCCTTCTTTACTGCATCCCTCACTCCCACACATTGTCGAATTCACACGGAAATAGCGTCGCAATGAAATACGAGTACTATGTGTTCTAAGACATTTCCTTCTAACTCGAGTAACGTTTCTATGGAAACGACAGGATTTTCTTTTGGGATACGACAATCACATTTCCGATCAACTAATCCTTCTATACTGCATCCCTCACTCCCACACATTGACGAATTCACACGGAAATTGCGGCGCTATGAAATACTATGTGTTAGAAGACATTTCCTTCTAAATCGAGTAACGTTTCTATGGAAACGACAGGATTTTCTTTTGGGATACGACAATCTCATTTCCGATCCACTAATCCTTCTTTACTGCATCCCTCACTCCCACACATTGACGAATTCACACGGAAATTCCGTCGCTATGAAATACGAGTACTATGTGTTCTAAGACATTTCCTTCTAAATCGAGTAACGTTTCTATGGAAACGACAGGATTTTCTTTTGGGATACGACAATCACATTTCCGATCCACTAATCCTTCTTTACTGCATCCCTCACTCCCAAACATTGACGAATTCACACGGAAATTGCGTCGCAATGAAATACTATGTGTTCTAAGACATTTCCTTCTAAATCGATTAACGTTTCTATGGAAACGACAGGATTTTCTTTTGGGATACGACAATCTCATTTCCGATCCACTAATCCTTCTTTACTGCATCCCTCACTCCCACACATTGACGAATTCACACGGAAATTCCGTCGCTATGAAATACGAGTACTATGTGTTCTAAGACATTTCCTTCTAAATCGAGTAACGTTTCTATGGAAACGACAGGATTTTCTTTTGGGATACGACAATCACATTTCCGATCCACTAATCCTTCTTTACTGCATCCCTCACTCCCAAACATTGACGAATTCACACGGAAATTGCGTCGCTATGAAATACTATTTGTTCAAAGACATTTCCTTCCAAATAGAGTAACGTTTCTATGGAAACGACAGGATTTTCTTTTGGGATACGACAATCCCATTTCCGATCCACTAATCCTTCTTTACTGCATCCCTCACTCCCAAACATTGACGAATTCACACGGAAATTCCGTCGCTATGAAATACTATGTGTTCTAAGACATTTCCTTCTAAATCGAGTAACGTTTCTATGGAAACGACAAGATTTTCTTTTGGGATACAACAATCTCATTTCCGATCCACTAATCCTTCTATACTGCATCCCTCACTCCCACACATTGACGAATTCACACGGAAATTCCGTCGCTATGAAATACTATGTGTTAGAAGACATTTCCTTCTAAATCGAGTAACGTTTCTATGGAAACGACAGGATTTTCTTTTGGGATACGACAATCTCATTTCCGATCCACTAATCCTTCTTTACTGCATCCCTCACTCCCACACATTGACGAATTCACACGGAAATTCCGTCGCTATGAAATACGAGTACTATGTGTTCTAAGACATTTCCTTCTAAATCGAGTAACGTTTCTATGGAAACGACAGGATTTTCTTTTGGGATACGACAATCACATTTCCGATCCACTAATCCTTCTTTACTGCATCCCTCACTCCCAAACATTGACGAATTCACACGGAAATTGCGTCGCTATGAAATACTATGTGTTCTAAGACATTTACTTCTAAATAGATTAACGTTTCTATGGAAACGACAGGATTTTCTTTTGGCATACGACAATCACATTTCCGATCCACTAATCCTTCTTTACTGCATCCCTCACTCCCAAACATTGACGAATTCACACGGAAATTGCGTCGCTATGAAATACTATTTGTTCAAAGACATTTCCTTCCAAATTGAGTAACGTTTCTATGGAAACGACAGGATTTTCTTTTGGGATACGACAATCACATTTCCGATCCACTAATCCTTCTTTACTGCATCCCTCACTCCCAAACATTGACGAATTCACACGGAAATTCCGTCGCTATGAAATACTATGTGTTCTAAGACATTTCCTTCTAAATCGAGTAACGTTTCTATGGAAACGACAGGATTTTCTTTTGGGATACAACAATCTCATTTCCGATCCACTAATCCTTCTTTACTGCATCCCTCACTCCCACACATTGACGAATTCACACGGAAATTGCGTCGCTATGAAGTACGAGTACTATGTGTTCTAAGACATTTCCTTCTAAATCGAGTAACGTTTCTATGGAAACGACAGGATTTTCCTTTGGCATACGACAATCACATTTCCGATCCACTAATCCTTCTTTACTGCATCCCTCACTCCCAAACATTGACGAATTCACACGGAAATTCCGTCGCTATGAAATACTATGTGTTCTAAGACATTTCCTTCTATATCGAGTAACGTTTCTATGGAAACGACAGGATTTTCTTTTGGGATACGACAATCCCATTTCCGATCCACTAATCCTTCTTTACTGCATCCCTCACTCCCACACATTGACGACTTCACACGGAAATTGCGTCGCTATGAAATACGAGTACTATGTGTTCTAAGACATTTCCTTCTAAATCGAGTAACGTTTCTATGGAAACGACAGGATTTCCCTTTGGGATACGACAATCACATTTCCGATCCACTAATCCTTCTTTACTGCATCCCTCACTCCCAAACATTGACGAATTCACACGGAAATTGCGTCGCTATGAAATACTATGTGTTCTAAGACATTTCCTTTCTATGGAAACGACAGGATTTTCTTTTGGCATGCGACAATCTCATTTCCGATCCACTAATCCTTCTTTACTGCATCCCTCACTCTCACACATTGACGAATTAACACGGAAATTACGTCGCTATGGAATACGAGTACTATGTGTTCTAAGGCATTTCCTTCTAAATCGAGTAACGTTTCTATGGAAACGACAGGATTTTCTTTTGGGATACGACAATCACATTTCCGATCCACTAATCCTTCTTTACTGCATCCCTCACTCCCAAACATTGACGAATTCACATGGAAATTCCGTCGCTATGAAATACTATGTGTTCTAAGACATTTCCTTCTAAATCGAGTAACGTTTCTATGGAAACGACAGGATTTTCTTTTGGGATACGACAATCTCTTTTCCGATCCACTAATCCTTCTTTACTGCATCCCTCACTCCCAAACACTGACGAATTCACACGGAAATTGCGTCGCTATGAAATACTATGTGTTCTAACACATTTCCTTCTAATTCGAGTAACGTCTCTATGGAAACGACAGGATTTTCTTTTGGGATACGACAATCACATTTCCGATCCACTAATCCTTCTTTACTGCGTCCCTCACTCCAAAACATTGACGAATTCACACGGAAATTGCGTCGCTATTAAATACTCTGTGTTCTAAGACATTTCCTTCTAAATCGAGTAACGTTTCTATGGAAACGACAGTATTTTCTTTTGGGATACGACAATCTCATTTCCGATCCACTAATCCTTCTTTACTGCATCCCTCACTCCCAAACATTGACGAATTCACACGGAAATTCCGTCGCTATGAAATACTATGTCTTCTAAGACATTTCCTTCTAAATCGAGTAACGTTTCTATGGAAACGACAGGATTTTCTTTTGGGATACGACAATCACATTTCCGATCCACTAATCCTTCTTTACTGCATCCCTCACTCCCAAACATTGACGAATTCACACGGAAATTCCGTCGCTATGAAATACTATGTGTTAGAAGACATTTCCTTCTAAATCGAGTAACGTTTCTATGGAAACGACAAGATTTTCTTTTGGGATACGACAATCACATTTCCGATCCACTAATCCTTCTTTACTGCATCCCTCACTCCCAAACATTAACGAATTCACACGGAAATTGCGTCGCTATGAAATACTATGTGTTCTAAGACATTTCCTTCTAAATCGAGTAACGTTTCTATGGAAACGACAGGATTTTCTTTTGGGATACGACAATCTCACTTCCGATCCACTAATCCTTCTTTACTGCATCCCTCACTCCCACACATTGACGAATTCACACGGAAATTCCGTCGCTATGAAATACGAGTACTATGTGTTCTAAGACATTTCCTTCTAAATCGAGTAACGTTTCTATGGAAACGACAGGATTTTCTTTTGGGATACGACAATCTCATTTCCGATCCAATAATCCTTCTTTACTGCATCCCTCACTCCCAAACATTGACGAATTCACACGGAAATTGCGTCGCTATGAAATACTATTTGTTCTAAGACATTTCCTTCTAAATCGAGTAACGTTTCTATGGAAACGACAGGATTTTCTTTTGGGATACGACAATCTCTTTTCCGGTCCACTAATCCTTCTTTACTGCATCCCTCACTCCCACACATTGACGAATTCACACGGAAATTCCGTCGCTATGAAATACGAGTACTATGTGTTCTAAGACATTTCTTTCTAAATCGAGTAACGTTTCTATGGAAACGAGAGGATTTTCTTTTGGGATACGACAATCACATTTCCGATCCTCTAATCCTTCTTTACTGCATCCCTCACTCCCAAACATTGACGAATTCACACGGAAATTGCGTCGCTATGAAATACTATGTGTTCCAAGACATTTCCTTCTAAATCGAGTAACGTTTCTATGGAAACGACAGGATTTTCTTTTGGGAAACGACAATCTCATTTCGTAACCACTAATCCTTCTTTACTGCATCCCTCACTCCCACACATTGTCGAATTCACACGGAAATTGCGTCGCGATGAAATACGAGTACTATGTGTTCTAAGACAATTCCTTCTAACTCGAGTAACGTTTCTATGGAAACGACAGGATTTTTTTTTGGGATACGACAATCACATTTCCGATCCACTAATCCTTCTATACTGCATCCCTCACTCCCACACATTGACGAATTCACACGGAAATTGCGTCGCTATGATATACGAGTACTATGTGTTCTAAGACATTTCCTTCTAAATCGAGTAACGTTTCTATGGAAACGACAGGATTTTCTTTTGGGATACGACAATCACATTTCCGATCCACTAATCCTTCTTTACTGCATCCCTCACTCCCAAACATTGACGAATTCACACGTAAATTGCGTCGCTATGAAATACTATGTGTTCTAAGACATTTCCTTCTAAATCGAGAAACGTTTCTATGGAAACGACAGGATTTTCTTTTGGGATACGACAATCTCATTTCCGATCCACTAATCCTTCTTTACTGCATCCCTCACTCCCACACATTGACGAATTCACACGGAAATTCCGTCGCTATGAAATACGAGTACTATGTGTTCTAAGACATTTCCTTCTAAATCGAGTAACGTTTCTATGGAAACGACAGGATTTTCTTTTGGGATACGACAATCTCATTTCAGATCCACTAATCCTTCTTTACTGCATCCCTCACTCCCACACATTGACGAATTCACACGGAAATTGCGTCCCTATGAAATACGAGTACTATGTCTTCTAACACATTTCCTTCTAAATCGAGTAACGTTTCTATGGAAACGACAGGATTTTCTTTTGGGATACGACAATCACATTTCCGATCCACTAATCCTTCTTTACTGCATCCCTCACTCCCAAACATTGACGAATTCACACGGAAATTGCGTCGCTATGAAATACTATGTGTTCTAGCACATTTCCTTCTAATTCGAGTAACGTTTCTATGGAACGACAGGATTTTCTTTTGGGATACGACAATCTCATTTCGTAACTACTAATCCTTCTTTACTGCATCCCTCACTCCCACACATTGACGAATTCACACAGAAATTGCGGCGCTATGAAATACGAGTACTATGTGTTCTAACACAATTCTTTCTAAATCGAGTAACGTTTCTATGGAACGACAGGATTTTCTTTTGGGATACGACAATCTCATTTCGTAACTACTAATCCTTCTTTACTGCATCCCTCACTCCCACACATTGACGAATTCACACGGAAATTGCGTCGCTATGAAATACGAGTACTATGTGTACTAAGACATTTCCTTCTAAATCGAGTAACGTTTCTATGGAAACGACAGGATTTTCTTTTGGGATACGACAATCACATTTCCGATCCACTAATCCTTCTTTACTGCATCCCTCACTCCCAAACATTAACGAATTCACACGGAAGTTGCGTCGCTATGAAATACTATGTGTTCTAGCACATTTTCTTCTAATTCGAGTAACGTTTCTATGGAACGACAGGATTTTCTTTTGGGATACGACAATCTCATTTCGTAACTACTAATCCTTCTTTACTGCATCCCTCACTCCCACACATTGACGAATTCACACAGAAATTGTGGCGCTATGAAATACGAGTACTATGTGTTCTAAGACAATTCTTTCTAAATCGAGTAACGTTTCTATGGAAACGACAGGATTTTCTTTTGGGATACGACAATCACATTTCCGATCCACTAATCCTCCTTTACTGCAACCCTCACTCCCAAACATTGACGAATTCACACGGAAATTGCGTCGCTATGAAATACGAGTACTATGTGTTCTAAGACATTTCCTTCTAAATCGAGTAACGTTTCTATGGAAACGACAGGATTTTCTTTTGGGATACGACAATCACATTTCCGATCCACTAATCCTTCTTTACTGCATCCCTCACTCCCAAACATTGACGAATTCACATGGAAATTCCGTCGCTATGAAATACTATGTGTTCTAAGACATTTCCTTCTAAATCGAGTAACGTTTCTATGGAAACGACAGGATTTTCTTTTGGGATACGACAATCTCTTTTCCGATCCACTAATCCTTCTTTACTGCATCCCTCACTCCCAAACATTGACGAATTCACACGGAAATTGCGTCGCTATGAAATACTATGTGTTCTAAGACATTTCCTTCTAAATCGAGTAACGTTTCTATGGAAACGGCAGTATTTTCTTTTGGGATACGACAATCTCATTTCCGATCCACTAATCCTTCTTTACTGCAACCATCACTCCCACACATTGACGAATTCACACGGAAATTCCGACGCTATGAAATACGAGTACTATGTGTTAGAAGACATTTCCTTCTAAATCGAGTAACGTTTCTATGGAAACGACAGGATTTTCTTTTGGGATACGACAATCTCATTTCCGATCCACTAATCCTTCTTTACTGCATCCCTCACTCCCAAACATTGACGAATTCACACGGAAATTGCGTCGCTATGAAATACTATGTGTTAGAAGACATTTCCTTCTAAATCGAGTAACGTTTCTATGGAAACGACAGGATTTTCTTTTGGGATACGACAATCACATTTCCGATCCACTATTCCTTCTTTACTGCATCCCTCACTCCCAAACATTGACGAATTCACACGGAAATTGCGTCGCTATGAAATACGAGTACTATGTGTTCTAAGACATTTCCTTCTAAATCGAGTAACGTTTCTATGGAAACGACAGGATTTTCTTTTGGGATATGACAATCTCACTTCCGATCTACTAATCCTTCTTTACTGCATCCCTCACTCCCAAACATTGACGAATTCACACGGAAATTCCGTCGCTATGAAATACGGGTACTATGTGTTCTAAGACATTTCCTTCTAAATCGAGTAACGTTTCTATGGAAACGACAGGATTTTCTTTTGGGATACGACAATCTCATTTCCGATCCACTAATCCTTCTTTACTGCATCCCTCACTCCCAAACATTGACGAATTCACACGGAAATTGCGTCGCTATGAAATACTATTTGTTCTAAGACATTTCCTTCTGAATCGAGTAACGTTTCTATGGAAACGACGGGATTTTCTTTTGGGATACGACAATCTCATTTCCGGTCCGCTAATCCTTCTTTACTGCATCCCTCACTCCCACACATTGACGAATTCACACGGAAATTCCGTCGCTATGAAATACGAGTACTATGGGTTGTAAGACATTTCCTTCTAAATCGAGTAACGTTTCTATGGAAACGACAGGATTTTCTTTTGGGATATGACAATCTCACTTCCGATCTACTAATCCTTCTTTACTGCATCCCTCACTCCCAAACATTGACGAATTCACACGGAAATTCCGTCGCTATGAAATACGGGTACTATGTGTTCTAAGACATTTCCTTCTAAATCGAGTAACGTTTCTATGGAAACGACAGGATTTTCTTTTGGGATACGACAATCTCATTTCCGATCCACTAATCCTTCTTTACTGCATCCCTCACTCCCAAACATTGACGAATTCACACGGAAATTGCGTCGCTATGAAATACTATGTGTTCCAAGACATTTCCTTCTAAATCGAGTAACGTTTCTATGGAAACGACAGGATTTTCTTTTGGGATACGACAATCTCATTTCCTAACCACTAATCCTTCTTTACTGCATCCCTCACTCCCACACATTGACGAATTCACACAGAAATTGCGGCACTATGAAATACGAGTACTATGTGTTCTAAGACAATTCTTTCTAAATCGAGTAACGTTTCTATGGAAACGACAGGATTTTCTTTTGGGATACGACAATCACATTTCCGATCCACTAATCCTTCTTTACTGCATCCTTCACTCCCAAACATTGACGAATTCACACGGAAATTGCGTCGCTATGAAATACGAGTAGTATGTGTTCTGAGACATTTCCTTCTAAATCGAGTAACGTTTCTATGGAAACGACAGGATTTTCTTTTGGGATACGACAATAACATTTCCGATCCACTAATCCTTCTTTACTGCATCCCTCACTCCCAAACATTGACGAATTCACATGGAAATTCCGTCGCTATGAAATACTATGTGTTCTAAGACATTTCCTTCTAAATCGAGTAACGTTTCTATGGAAACGACAGTATTTTCTTTTGGGATACGACAATCTCATTTCCGATCCACTAATCCTTCTTTACTGCATCCCTCACTCCCACACATTGACGAATTCACACGGAAATTCCGACGCTATGAAATACGAGTACTATGTGTTAGAAGACATTTCCTTCTAAATCGAGTAACGTTTCTATGGAAACGACAGGATTTTCTTTTGGGATACGACAATCACATTTCCGATCCACTAATCCTTCTTTACTGCATCCCTCACTCCCAAACATTGACGAATTCACACGGAAATTCCGTCGCTATGAAATACTATGTCTTCTAAGACATTTCCTTCTAAATCGAGTAACGTTTCTATGGAAACGACAGGATTTTCTTTTGGGATACGACAATCTCATTTCCGATCCACTAATCCTTCTTTACTGCATCCCTCACTCCCAAACATTGACGAATTCACACGGAAATTGCGTCGCTATGAAATACTATGTGTTAGAAGACATTTCCTTCTAAATCGAGTAACGTTTCTATGGAAACGACAGGATTTTCTTTTAAGATACGACAATCACATTTCCGATCCACTAATCCTTCTTTACTGCATCCCTCACTCCCAAACATTGACGAATTCACACGGAAATTGCGTCGCTATGAAATACGAGTACTATGTGTTCTAAGACATTTCCTTCTAAATCGAGTAACGTTTCTATGGAAACGACAGGATTTTCTTTTGGGATACGACAATCTCACTTCCGATCTACTAATCCTTCTTTACTGCATCCCTCACACCCACACATTGACGAATTCACACGGAAATTCCGTCGCTATGAAATACGAGTACTATGTGTTCTAAGACATTTCCTTCTAAATCGAGTAACGTTTCTATGGAAACGACAGGATTTTCTTTTGGGATACGACAATCTCATTTCCGATCCACTAATCCTTCTTTACTGCATCCCTCACTCCCAAACATTGACGAATTCACACGGAAATTGCGTCGCTATGAAATACTATTTGTTCTAAGACATTTCCTTCTGAATCGAGTAACGTTTCTATGGAAACGACGGGATTTTCTTTTGGGATACGACAATCTCATTTCCGGTCCACTAATCCTTCTTTACTGCATCCCTCACTCCCACACATTGACGAATTCACACGGAAATTCCGTCGCTATGAAATACGAGTACTATGTGTTGTAAGACATTTCCTTCTAAATCGAGTAACGTTTGTATGGAAACGAGAGGATTTTCTTTTGGGATACGACAATCACATTTCCGATTCACGAATCCTTCTTTACTGCATCCCTCACTCCCAAACATTGACGAATTCACACGGAAATTGCGTCGCTATGAAATACTATGTGTTCCAAGACATTTCCTTCTAAATCGAGTAACGTTTCTATGGAGCGACAGGATTTTCTTTTGGGATACGACAATTTCATTTCCTAACCACTAATCCTTCTTTACTGCATCCCTCACTCCCACACATTGACGAACTCACACAGAAATTGCGGCGCTATGAAATACGAGTACTATGTGTTCTAAGACAATTCTTTCTAAATCGAGTAACGTTTCTATGGAAACGACAGGATTTTCTTTTGGGATACGACAATCACATTTCCGATCCACTAATCCTCCCTTCCTGCAACCCTCACTCCCAAACATTGACGAATTCACACGGAAATTGCGTCGCTATGAAATAGGAGTACTATGTGTACTAAGACATTTCTTTCTAAATCGAGTAACGTTTCTATGGAAACGACAGGATTTTTTTTTGGGATACGACAATCACATTTCCGATCCACTAATTCTTCTTTACTGCATCCCTCACTCCCAAACAGTGACGAATTCACACGGAAATTGCGTCGCTATGAAATACTATGTGTTCTAACACATTTCCTTCTAATTCGAGTAACGTTTCTATGGAACGACAGGATTTTCTTTTGGGATACGACAATCTCATTTCGTAACCACTAATCCTTCTTTACTGCATCCCTCACTCCCACACATTGTCGAATTCACACGGAAATAGCGTCGCAATGAAATACGAGTACTATGTGTTCTAAGACATTTCCTTCTAACTCGAGTAACGTTTCTATGGAAACGACAGGATTTTCTTTTGGGATACGACAATCACATTTCCGATCAACTAATCCTTCTATACTGCATCCCTCACTCCCACACATTGACGAATTCACACGGAAATTGCGGCGCTATGAAATACTATGTGTTAGAAGACATTTCCTTCTAAATCGAGTAACGTTTCTATGGAAACGACAGGATTTTCTTTTGGGATACGACAATCTCATTTCCGATCCACTAATCCTTCTTTACTGCATCCCTCACTCCCACACATTGACGAATTCACACGGAAATTCCGTCGCTATGAAATACGAGTACTATGTGTTCTAAGACATTTCCTTCTAAATCGAGTAACGTTTCTATGGAAACGACAGGATTTTCTTTTGGGATACGACAATCACATTTCCGATCCACTAATCCTTCTTTACTGCATCCCTCACTCCCAAACATTGACGAATTCACACGGAAATTGCGTCGCAATGAAATACTATGTGTTCTAAGACATTTCCTTCTAAATCGATTAACGTTTCTATGGAAACGACAGGATTTTCTTTTGGGATACGACAATCTCATTTCCGATCCACTAATCCTTCTTTACTGCATCCCTCACTCCCACACATTGACGAATTCACACGGAAATTCCGTCGCTATGAAATACGAGTACTATGTGTTCTAAGACATTTCCTTCTAAATCGAGTAACGTTTCTATGGAAACGACAGGATTTTCTTTTGGGATACGACAATCACATTTCCGATCCACTAATCCTTCTTTACTGCATCCCTCACTCCCAAACATTGACGAATTCACACGGAAATTGCGTCGCTATGAAATACTATTTGTTCAAAGACATTTCCTTCCAAATAGAGTAACGTTTCTATGGAAACGACAGGATTTTCTTTTGGGATACGACAATCCCATTTCCGATCCACTAATCCTTCTTTACTGCATCCCTCACTCCCAAACATTGACGAATTCACACGGAAATTCCGTCGCTATGAAATACTATGTGTTCTAAGACATTTCCTTCTAAATCGAGTAACGTTTCTATGGAAACGACAGGATTTTCTTTTGGGATACAACAATCTCATTTCCGATCCACTAATCCTTCTATACTGCATCCCTCACTCCCACACATTGACGAATTCACACGGAAATTCCGTCGCTATGAAATACTATGTGTTAGAAGACATTTCCTTCTAAATCGAGTAACGTTTCTATGGAAACGACAGGAATTTCTTTTGGGATACGACAATCTCATTTCCGATCCACTAATCCTTCTTTACTGCATCCCTCACTCCCACACATTGACGAATTCACACGGAAATTCCGTCGCTATGAAATACGAGTACTATGTGTTCTAAGACATTTCCTTCTAAATCGAGTAACGTTTCTATGGAAACGACAGGATTTTCTTTTGGGATACGACAATCACATTTCCGATCCACTAATCCTTCTTTACTGCATCCCTCACTCCCAAACATTGACGAATTCACACGGAAATTGCGTCGCTATGAAATACTATGTGTTCTAAGACATTTCCTTCTAAATAGATTAACGTTTCTATGGAAACGACAGGATTTTCTTTTGGCATACGACAATCACATTTCCGATCCACTAATCCTTCTTTACTGCATCCCTCACTCCCAAACATTGACGAATTCACACGGAAATTGCGTCGCTATGAAATACTATTTGTTCAAAGACATTTCCTTCCAAATCGAGTAACGTTTCTATGGAAGCGACAGGATTTTCTTTTGGGATACGACAATCACATTTCCGATCCACTAATCCTTCTTTACTGCATCCCTCACTCCCAAACATTGACGAATTCACACGGAAATTCCGTCGCTATGAAATACTATGTGTTCTAAGACATTTCCTTCTAAATCGAGTAACGTTTCTATGGAAACGACAGGATTTTCTTTTGGGATACAACAATCTCATTTCCGATCCACTAATCCTTCTTTACTGCATCCCTCACTCCCACACATTGACGAATTCACACGGAAATTGCGTCGCTATGAAGTACGAGTACTATGTGTTCTAAGACATTTCCTTCTAAATCGAGTAACGTTTCTATGGAAACGACAGGATTTTCCTTTGGCATACGACAATCACATTTCCGATCCACTAATCCTTCTTTACTGCATCCCTCACTCCCAAACATTGACGAATTCACACGGAAATTCCGTCGCTATGAAATACTATGTGTTCTAAGACATTTCCTTCTATATCGAGTAACGTTTCTATGGAAACGACAGGATTTTCTTTTGGGATACGACAATCCCATTTCCGATCCACTAATCCTTCTTTACTGCATCCCTCACTCCCACACATTGACGACTTCACACGGAAATTGCGTCGCTATGAAATACGAGTACTATGTGTTCTAAGACATTTCCTTCTAAATCGAGTAACGTTTCTATGGAAACGACAGGATTTCCCTTTGGGATACGACAATCACATTTCCGATCCACTAATCCTTCTTTACTGCATCCCTCACTCCCAAACATTGACGAATTCACACGGAAATTGCGTCGCTATGAAATACTATGTGTTCTAAGACATTTCCTTCTAAATAGATTAACGTTTCTATGGAAACGACAGGATTTTCTTTTGGCATGCGACAATCTCATTTCCGATCCACTAATCCTTCTTTACCGCATCCCTCACTCTCACACATTGACGAATTCACACGGAAATTACGTCGCTACGGAATACGAGTACTATGTGTTCTAAGGCATTTCCTTCTAAATCGAGTAACGTTTCTATGGAAACGACAGGATTTTCTTTTGGGATACGACAATCACATTTCCGATCCACTAATCCTTCTTTACTGCATCCCTCACTCCCAAACATTGACGAATTCACATGGAAATTCCGTCGCTATGAAATACTATGTGTTCTAAGACATTTCCTTCTAAATCGAGTAACGTTTCTATGGAAACGACAGGATTTTCTTTTGGGATACGACAATCTCTTTTCCGATCCACTAATCCTTCTTTACTGCATCCCTCACTCCCAAACACTGACGAATTCACACGGAAATTGCGTCGCTATGAAATACTATGTGTTCTAACACATTTCCTTCTAATTCGAGTAACGTCTCTATGGAAACGACAGGATTTTCTTTTGGGATACGACAATCACATTTCCGATCCACTAATCCTTCTTTACTGCGTCCCTCACTCCAAAACATTGACGAATTCACACGGAAATTGCGTCGCTATGAAATACTCTGTGTTCTAAGACATTTCCTTCTAAATCGAGTAACGTTTCTATGGAAACGACAGTATTTTCTTTTGGGATACGACAATCTCATTTCCGATCCACTAATCCTTCTTTACTGCATACCTCACTCCCAAACATTGACGAATTCACACGGAAATTCCGTCGCTATGAAATACTATGTCTTCTAAGACATTTCCTTCTAAATCGAGTAACGTTTCTATGGAAACGACAGGATTTTCTTTTGGGATACGACAATCACATTTCCGATCCACTAATCCTTCTTTACTGCATCCCTCACTCCCAAACATTGACGAATTCACACGGAAATTCCGTCGCTATGAAATACTATGTGTAGAAGACATTTCCTTCTAAATCGAGTAACGTTTCTATGGAAACGACAAGATTTTCTTTTGGGATACGACAATCACATTTCCGATCCACTAATCCTTCTTTACTGCATCCCTCACTCCCAAACATTAACGAATTCACACGGAAATTGCGTCGCTATGAAATACTATGTGTTCTAAGACATTTCCTTCTAAATCGAGTAACGTTTCTATGGAAACGACAGGATTTTCTTTTGGGATACGACAATCTCACTTCCGATCCACTAATCCTTCTTTACTGCATCCCTCACTCCCACACATTGACGAATTCACACGGAAATTCCGTCGCTATGAAATACGAGTACTATGTGTTCTAAGACATTTCCTTCTAAATCGAGTAACGTTTCTATGGAAACGACAGGATTTTCTTTTGGGATACGACAATCTCATTTCCGATCCACTAATCCTTCTTTACTGCATCCCTCACTCCCAAACATTGACGAATTCACACGAAAATTGCGTCGCTATGAAATACTATTTGTTCTAAGACATTTCCTTCTAAATCGAGTAACGTTTCTATGGAAACGACAGGATTTTCTTTTGGGATACGACAATCTCTTTTCCGGTCCACTAATCCTTCTTTACTGCATCCCTCACTCCCACACATTGACGAATTCACACGGAAATTCCGTCGCTATGAAATACGAGTACTATGTGTTCTAAGACATTTCTTTCTAAATCGAGTAACGTTTCTATGGAAACGAGAGGATTTTCTTTTGGGATACGACAATCACATTTCCGATCCACTAATCCTTCTTTACTGCATCCCTCACTCCCAAACATTGACGAATTCACACGGAAATTGCGTCGCTATGAAATACTATGTGTTCCAAGACATTTCCTTCTAAATCGAGTAACGTTTCTATGGAAACGACAGGATTTTCTTTTGGGAAACGACAATCTCATTTCGTAACCACTAATCCTTCTTTACTGCATCCCTCACTCCCACACATTGTCGAATTCACACGGAAATTGCGTCGCAATGAAATACGAGTACTATGTGTTCTAAGACAATTCCTTCTAACTCGAGTAACGTTTCTATGGAAACGACAGGATTTTTTTTTGGGATACGACAATCACATTTCCGATCCACTAATCCTTCTATACTGCATCCCTCACTCCCACACATTGACGAATTCACACGGAAATTGCGTCGCTATGATATACGAGTACTATGTGTTCTAAGACATTTCCTTCTAAATCGAGTAACGTTTCTATGGAAACGACAGGATTTTCTTTTGGGATACGACAATCACATTTCCGATCCACTAATCCTTCTTTACTGCATCCCTCACTCCCAAACATTGACGAATTCACACGGAAATTGCGTCGCTATGAAATACTATGTGTTCTAAGACATTTCCTTCTAAATCGAGAAACGTTTCTATGGAAACGACAGGATTTTCTTTTGGGATACGACAATCTCATTTCCGATCCACTAATCCTTCTTTACTGCATCCCTCACTCCCACACATTGACGAATTCACACGGAAATTCCGTCGCTATGAAATACGAGTACTATGTGTTCTAAGACATTTCCTTCTAAATCGAGTAACGTTTCTATGGAAACGACAGGATTTTCTTTTGGGATACGACAATCTCATTTCAGATCCACTAATTCTTCTTTACTGCATCCCTCACTCCCACACATTGACGAATTCACACGGAAATTGCGTCCCTATGAAATACGAGTACTATGTCTTCTAACACATTTCCTTCTAAATCGAGTAACGTTTCTATGGAAACGACAGGATTTTCTTTTGGGATACGACAATCACATTTCCGATCCACTAATCCTTCTTTACTGCATCCCTCACTCCCAAACATTGACGAATTCACACGGAAATTGCGTCGCTATGAAATACTATGTGTTCTAGCACATTTCCTTCTAATTCGAGTAACGTTTCTATGGAACGACAGGATTTTCTTTTGGGATACGACAATCTCATTTCGTAACTACTAATCCTTCTTTACTGCATCCCTCACTCCCACACATTGACGAATTCACACAGAAATTGCGGCGCTATGAAATACGAGTACTATGTGTTCTAAGACAATTCTTTCTAAATCGAGTAACGTTTCTATGGAACGACAGGATTTTCTTTTGGGATACGACAATCTCATTTCGTAACTACTAATCCTTCTTTACTGCATCCCTCACTCCCACACATTGACGAATTCACACGGAAATTGCGTCGCTATGAAATACGAGTACTATGTGTACTAAGACATTTCCTTCTAAATCGAGTAACGTTTCTATGGAAACGACAGGATTTTCTTTTGGGATACGACAATCACATTTCCGATCCACTAATCCTTCTTTACTGCATCCCTCACTCCCAAACATTAACGAATTCACACGGAAGTTGCGTCGCTATGAAATACTATGTGTTCTAGCACATTTTCTTCTAATTCGAGTAACGTTTCTATGGAACGACAGGATTTTCTTTTGGGATACGACAATCTCATTTCGTAACTACTAATCCTTCTTTACTGCATCCCTCACTCCCACACATTGACGAATTCACACAGAAATTGTGGCGCTATGAAATACGAGTACTATGTGTTCTAAGACAATTCTTTCTAAATCGAGTAACGTTTCTATGGAAACGACAGGATTTTCTTTTGGGATACGACAATCACATTTCCGATCCACTAATCCTCCTTTACTGCAACCCTCACTCCCAAACATTGACGAATTCACACGGAAATTGCGTCGCTATGAAATACGAGTACTATGTGTTCTAAGACATTTCCTTCTAAATCGAGTAACGTTTCTATGGAAACGACAGGATTTTCTTTTGGGATACGACAATCACATTTCCGATCCACTAATCCTTCTTTACTGCATCCCTCACTCCCAAACATTGACGAATTCACACGGAAATTCCGTCGCTATGAAATACGAGTACCATGTGTTCTAAGACATTTCCTTCTAATTCGAGTAACGTTTCTATGGAAACGACTGGATTTTCTTTTGGGATACGACAATCTCATTTCCTAACCACTAATCCTTCTTTACTGCATCCCTCACTCCCACACATTGACGAATTCACACGGAAATTGCGTCGCTATGAAATACTATTTGTTCTAAGACATTTCCTTCTAAATCGAGTAACGTTTCTATGGAAACGACAGGATTTTCTTTTGGGATACGACAATCTCTTTTCCGGTCCACTAATCCTTCTTTACTGCATCCCTCACTCCCACACATTGACGAATTCACACGGAAATTCCGTCGCTATGAAATACGAGTACTATGTGTTCTAAGACATTTCTTTCTAAATCGAGTAACGTTTCTATGGAAACGAGAGGATTTTCTTTTGGGATACGACAATCACATTTCCGATCCACTAATCCTTCTTTACTGCATCCCTCACTCCCAAACATTGACGAATTCACACGGAAATTGCGTCGCTATGAAATACTATGTGTTCCAAGACATTTCCTTCTAAATCGAGTAACGTTTCTATGGAAACGACAGGATTTTCTTTTGGGAAACGACAATCTCATTTCGTAACCACTAATCCTTCTTTACTGCATCCCTCACTCCCACACATTGTCGAATTCACACGGAAATTGCGTCGCAATGAAATACGAGTACTATGTGTTCTAAGACAATTCCTTCTAACTCGAGTAACGTTTCTATGGAAACGACAGGATTTTCTTTTGGGATACGACAATCACATTTCCGATCCACTAATCCTTCTATACTGCATCCCTCACTCCCACACATTGAGGAATTCACACGGAAATTGCGTCGCTATGATATACGAGTACTATGTGTTCTAAGACATTTCCTTCTAAATCGAGTAACGTTTCTATGGAAACGACAGGATTTTCTTTTGGGATACGACAATCACATTTCCGATCCACTAATCCTTCTTTACTGCATCCCTCACTCCCAAACATTGACGAATTCACACGGAAATTGCGTCGCTATGAAATACTATGTGTTCTAAGACATTTCCTTCTAAATCGAGAAACGTTTCTATGGAAACGACAGGATTTTCTTTTGGGATACGACAATCTCATTTCCGATCCACTAATCCTTCTTTACTGCATCCCTCACTCCCACACATTGACGAATTCACACGGAAATTCCGTCGCTATGAAATACGAGTACTATGTGTTGTAAGACATTTCCTTCTAAATCGAGTAACGTTTCTATGGAAACGACAGGATTTTCTTTTGGGATACGACAATCTCATTTCAGATCCACTAATCCTTCTTTACTGCATCCCTCACTCCCACACATTGACGAATTCACACGGAAATTGCGTCGCTATGAAATACGAGTACTATGTCTTCTAACACATTTCCTTCTAAATCGAGTAACGTTTCTATGGAAACGACAGGATTTTCTTTTGGGATACGACAATCACATTTCCGATCCACTAATCCTTCTTTACTGCATCCCTCACTCCCAAACATTGACGAATTCACACGGAAATTGCGTCACTATGAAATACTATGTGTTCTAGCACATTTCCTTCTAATTCGAGTAACGTTTCTATGGAACGACAGGATTTTCTTTTGGGATACGACAATCTCATTTCGTAACTACTAATCCTTCTTTACTGCATCCCTCACTCCCACACATTGACGAATTCACACAGAAATTGCGGCGCTATGAAATACGAGTACTATGTGTTCTAAGACAATTCTTTCTAAATCGAGTAACGTTTCTATGGAACGACTGGATTTTCTTTTGGGATACGACAATCTCATTTCGTAACTACTAATCCTTCTTTACTGCATCCCTCACTCCCACACATTGACGAATTCACACGGAAATTGCGTCGCTACGAAATACGAGTACTATGTGTACTAAGACATTTCCTTCTAAATCGAGTAACGTTTCTATGGAAACGACAGGATTTTCTTTTGGGATACGACAATCACATTTCCGATCCACTAATCCTTCTTTACTGCATCCCTCACTCCCAAACATTAACGAATTCACACGGAAGTTGCGTCGCTATGAAATACTATGTGTTCTAGCACATTTTCTTCTAATTCGAGTAACGTTTCTATGGAACGACAGGATTTTCTTTTGGGATACGACAATCTCATTTCGTAACTACTAATCCTTCTTTACTGCATCCCTCACTCCCACACATTGACGAATTCACACAGAAATTGTGGCGCTATGAAATACGAGTACTATGTGTTCTAAGACAATTCTTTCTAAATCGAGTAACGTTTCTATGGAAACGACAGGATTTTCTTTTGGGATACGACAATCACATTTCCGATCCACTAATCCTCCTTTACTGCAACCCTCACTCCCAAACATTGACGAATTCACACGGAAATTGCGTTGCTATGAAATACGAGTACTATGTGTTCTAAGACATTTCCTTCTAAATCGAGTAACGTTTCTATGGAAACGACAGGATTTTCTTTTGGGATACGACAATCACATTTCCGATCCACTAATCCTTCTTTACTGCATCCCTCACTCCCAAACATTGACGAATTCACACGGAAATTCCGTCGCTATGAAATACGAGTACCATGTGTTCTAAGACATTTCCTTCTAATTCGAGTAACGTTTCTATGGAAACGACTGGATTTTCTTTTGGGATACGACAATCTCATTTCCTAACCACTAATCCTTCTTTACTGCATCCCTCACTCCCACACATTGACGAATTCACACGGAAATTGCGTCGCTATGAAATACGAGTACTATGTGATCTAAGACAATTCCTTCCAAATCGAGTAACGTTTGTATGGAAACGACACGATTTTCTTTTGGGATACGACAATCACGTTTCCGATCCACTAATCCTTCTTTACTGCATCCCTCACTCCCACACATTGACGAATTCACACGGAAATTCCGTCGCTATGAAATACGAGTACTATGTGTTCTAAGACATTTCCTTCTAAATCGAGTAACGTTTCTATGGAAACGACAGGATTTTCTTTTGGGATACGTCAATCTCATTTCCGATCCACTATTCCTTCTATACTGCATCCCTCACTCCCACACATTGACGAATTCACACGGAAATTCCGTCGCTATGAAATACGAGCACTATGTGTTCTAAGACATTTCCTTCTAAATCGAGTAACGTTTCTATGGAAACGACAGGATTTTCTTTTGGGATACGACAATCACATTTCCGATCCACTAATCCTTCTTTACTGCATCCCTCACTCCCAAACATTGACGAATTCATACGGAAATTGCGTCGCTATGAAATACTATGTGTTCTAAGACATTTCCTTCTAAATCGAGTGACGTTTCTATGGGAACGACAGGATTTTCTTTTGGGATACGACAATCTCATTTCCTAACCACTAATCCTTCTTTACTGCATCCCTCACTCCCACACATTGACGAATTCACACAGAAATTGCGGCGCTATGAAATACGAGTACTATGTGTTCTAAGACAATTCTTTCTAAATCGAGTAACGTTTCTATGGAACGACAGGATTTTCTTTTGGGATACGACAATCTCATTTCGTAACTACTAATCCTTCTTTACTGCATCCCTCACTCCCACACATTGACGAATTCACACGGAAATTGCGTCGCTATGAAATACGAGTACTATGTGTACTAAGACATTTCCTTCTAAATCGAGTAACGTTTCTATGGAAACGACAGGATTTTCTTTTGGGATACGACAATCACATTTCCGATCCACTAATCCTTCTTTACTGCATCCCTCACTCCCAAACATTGACGAATTCACACGGAAATTGCGTCGCTATGAAATACTATGTGTTCTAGCACATTTTCTTCTAATTCGAGTAACGTTTCTATGGAACGACAGGATTTTCTTTTGGGATACGACAATCTCATTTCGTAACTACTAATCCTTCTTTACTGCATCCCTCACTCCCACACATTGTCGAATTCACACAGAAATTGTGGCGCTATGAAATACGAGTACTATGTGTTCTAAGACAATTCTTTCTAAATCGAGTAACGTTTCTATGGAAACGACAGGATTTTCTTTTGGGATACGACAATCACATTTCCGATCCACTAATCCTCCTTTACTGCAATCCTCACTCCCAAACATTGACGAATTCACACGGAAATTGCGTCGCTATGAAATACGAGTACTATGTGTTCTAAGACATTTCCTTCTAAATCGAGTAACGTTTCTATGGAAACGACAGGATTTTCTTTTGGGATACGACAATCACATTTCCGATCCACTAATCCTTCTTTACTGCATCCCTCACTCCCAAACATTGACGAATTCACACGGAAATTCCGTCGCTATGAAATACGAGTACCATGTGTTCTGAGACATTTCCTTCTAATTCGAGTAACGTTTCTATGGAAACGACAGGATTTTCTTTTGGGATACGACAATCTCATTTCCTAACCACTAATCCTTCTTTACTGTATCCCTCACTCCCACACATTGACGAATTCACACAGAAATTGCGTCGCTATGAAATACGAGTACTATGTGATCTAAGACAATTCCTTCTAAATCGAGTAACGTTTGTATGGAAACGACACGATTTTCTTTTGGGATACGACAACCACGTTTCCGATCCACTAATCCTTCTTTACTGCATCCCTCACTCCCACACATTGACGAATTCACACGGAAATTCCGTCGCTATGAAATACGAGTACTATGTGTTCTAAGACATTTCCTTCTAAATCGAGTAACGTTTCTATGGAAACGACAGGATTTTCTTTTGGGATACGACAATCTCATTTCCGATCCACTATTCCTTCTATACTGCATCCCTCACTCCCACACATTGACGAATTCACACGGAAATTCCGTCGCTATGAAATACTATTTGTTCTAAGACATTTCCTTCTAAATCGAGTAACGTTTCTATAGAAACGACAGGATTTTCTTTTGGGATACGACAATCTCATTTCCGATCCACTAATCCTTCTTTACTGCATCCCTCACTCCCACACATTGACGAATTCACACGGAAATTGCGTCGCTATGGAATACGAGTACTATGTGTTCTAAGACATTTCCTTCTAAATCGAGTAACGTTCCTATGGAAACGACAGGATTTTCTTTTGGGATACAACAATCACATTTGCGATCCACTAATCCTTCTTTACTGCATCCCTCACTCCCACACATGGACGAATTCACACGGAAATTGCGTCGCTATGAATTACTGTGGGTTCTATGACTTCTCCTTCTAAATCAAGTAACGTTTCTATGGAAACGACAGGACATTTTTTTGGGATACGACAATCTCATTTCCGATCCACTAATCCTTCTTTACTGCATCAATCACTCCCACACATTGACGAATTCACACAGAAATTGCGTCGCTATGAAATACGAGTACTATGTGTTCCAAGACATTTCCTTCTAAATCGAGTAACGTTTCTATGGTAACGACAGGATTTTCTCTTGGGATACGACAATCTCATTTCCGATCCACTAATCCTTCTTTACTGCATCCCTCACTCCCACACATTGACGAATTCACACGGAAATTGCGTCGCTATGAAATACGAGTACTACGTGTTATAAGACATTTCCTTCTAAATAGAGTAACGTTTCTATGGAAACGACAGGATTTTCTTTTGGGATACGACAATCTCATTTACGATCCACTAATCCTTCTTTACTGCATCCCTCACTCCCAAACATTGACGAATTCACACGGAAATTCCGTCGCTATGAAATACGAGTACCATGTGTTCTAAGACATTTCCTTCTAATTCGAGTAACGTTTCTATGGAAACGACAGGATTTTCTTTTGCGATACGACAATCTCATTTCCGATCCACTATTCCTTCTATACTGCATCCCTCACTCCCACACATTGACGAATTCACACGGAAATTCCGTCGCTATGAAATACGAGTACTATGTGTTCTAAGACATTTCCTTCTAAATCGAGTAACGTTTGTATGGAAACGACAGGATTTTCTTTTGGGATACGACAATCACATTTCCGATCCACTAATCCTTCTTTACTGCATCCCTCACTCCCAAACATTGACGAATTCATACGGAAATTGCGTCGCTATGAAATACTATGTGTTCTAAGACATTTCCTTCTAAACCGAGTGACGTTTCTATGGGAACGACAGGATTTTCTTTTGGGATACGACAATCTCATTTCCTAACCACTAATCCTTCTTTACTGCATCCCTCACTCCCACACATTGACGAATTCACACAGAAATTGCGGCGCTATGAAATACGAGTACTATGTGTTCTAAGACAATTCTTTCTAAATCGAGTAACGTTTCTATGGAACGACAGGATTTTCTTTTGGGATACGACAATCTCATTTCGTAACTACTAATCCTTCTTTACTGCATCCCTCACTCCCACACATTGACGAATTCACACGGAAATTGCGTCGCTATGAAATACGAGTACTATGTGTACTAAGACATTTCCTTCTAAATCGAGTAACGTTTCTATGGAAACGACAGGATTTTCTTTTGGGATACGACAATCACATTTCCGATCCACTAATCCTTCTTTACTGCATCCCTCACTCCCAAACATTGACGAATTCACACGGAAATTGCGTAGCTATGAAATACTATGTGTTCTAGCACATTTTCTTCTAATTCGAGTAACGTTTCTATGGAACGACAGGATTTTCTTTTGGGATACGACAATCTCATTTCGTAACTACTAATCCTTCTTTACTGCATCCCTCACTCCCACACATTGACGAATTCACACAGAAATTGTGGCGCTATGAAATACGAGTACTATGTGTTCTAAGACAATTCTTTCTAATTCGAGTAACGTTTCTATGGAAACGACAGGATTTTCTTTTGGGATACGACAATCACATTTCCGATCCACTAATCCTCCTTTACTGTAACCCTCACTCCCAAACATTGACGAATTCACACGGAAATTGCGTCGCTATGAAATACGAGTACTATGTGTTCTAAGACATTTCCTTCTAAATCGAGTAACGTTTCTATGGAAACGACAGGATTTTCTTTTGGGATACGACAATCACATTTCCGATCCACTAATCCTTCTTTACTGCATCCCTCACTCCCAAACATTGACGAATTCACACGGAAATTCCGTCGCTATGAAATACGAGTACCATGTGTTCTAAGACATTTCCTTCTAATTCGAGTAACGTTTCTATGGAAACGACAGGATTTTCTTTTGGGATACGACAATCTCATTTCCTAACCACTAATCCTTCTTTACTGCATCCCTCACTCCCACACATTGACGAATTCACACGGAAATTGCGTCGCTTTGAAATACGAGTACTATGTGATCTAAGACAATTCCTTCTAAATCGAGTAACGTTTGTATGGAAACGACACGATTTTCTTTTGGGATACGACAATCACGTTTCCGATCCACTAATCCTTCTTTACTGCATCCCTCACTCCCACACATTGACGAATTCACACGGAAATTCCGTCGCTATGAAATACGAGTACTATGTGTTCTAAGACATTTCCTTCTAAATCGAGTAACGTTTCTATGGAAACGACAGGATTTTCTTTTGGGATACGACAATCTCATTTCCGATCCACTATTCCTTCTATACTGCATCCCTCACTCCCACACATTGACGAATTCACACGGAAATTCCGTCGCTATGAAATACTATTTGTTCTAAGACATTTCCTTCTAAATCGAGTAACGTTTCTATAGAAACGACAGGATTTTCTTTTGGGATACGACAATCTCATTTCCGATCCACTAATCCTTCTTTACTGCATCCCTCACTCCCACACATTGACGAATTCACACGGAAATTGCGTCGCTATGAAATACGAGTACAATGTGTACTAAGACATTTCCTTCTAAATCGAGTAACGTTTCTATGGAAACGACAGGATTTTCTTTTCTGATACGACAATCACATTTCCGATCCACTAATCCTTCTTTACTGCATCCCTCACTCCCAAACATTGACGAATTCACACGGAAATTGCGTCGCTATGAAATACTATGTGTTCTAGCACATTTTCTTCTAATTCGAGTAACGTTTCTATGGAACGACAGGATTTTCTTTTGGGATACGACAATCTCATTTCGTAACTACTAATCCTTCTTTACTGCATCCCTCACTCCCACACATTGACGAATTCACACAGAAATTGTGGCGCTATGAAATACGAGTACTATGTGTTCTAAGACAATTCTTTCTAATTCGAGTAACGTTTCTATGGAAACGACAGGATTTTCTTTTGGGATACGACAATCACATTTCCGATCCACTAATCCTTCTTTTCTGCATCCCTCACTCCCAAACATTGACGAATTCACACGGAAATTGCGTCGCTATGAAATACTATGTGTTCTAGCACATTTTCTTCTAATTCGAGTAACGTTTCTATGGAACGACAGGATTTTCTTTTGGGATACGACAATCTCAATTCGTAACTACTAATCCTTCTTTACTGCATCCCTCACTCCCACACATTGACGAATTCACACAGAAATTGTGGCGCTATGAAATACGAGTACTATGTGTTCTAAGACAATTCTTTCTAATTCGAGTAACGTTTCTATGGAAACGACAGGATTTTCTTTTGGGATACGACAATCACATTTCCGATCCACTAATCCTCCTTTACTGCAACCCTCACTCCCAAACATTGACGAATTCACACGGAAATTGCGTCGCTATGAAATACGAGTACTATGTGTTCTAAGACATTTCCTTCTAAATCGAGTAACGTTTCTATGGAAACGACAGGATTTTCTTTTGGGATACGACAATCACATTTCCGATCCACTAATCCTTCTTTACTGCATCCCTCACTCCCAAACATTGACGAATTCACACGGAAATTCCGTCGCTATGAAATACGAGTACCATGTGTTCTAAGACATTTCCTTCTAATTCGAGTAACGTTTCTATGGAAACGACAGGATTTTCTTTTGGGATACGACAATCACATTTCCGATCCACTAATCCTCCTTTACTGCAACCCTCACTCCCAAACATTGACGAATTCACACGGAAATTGCGTCGCTATGAAATACGAGTACTATGTGTTCTAAGACATTTCATTCTAAATCGAGTAACGTTTCTATGGAAACGACAGGATTTTCTTTTGGGATACGACAATCACATTTCCGATCCACTAATCCTTCTTTACTGCATCCCTCACTCCCAAACATTGACGAATTCACACGGAAATTCCGTCGCTATGAAATACGAGTACCATGTGTTCTAAGACATTTCCTTCTAATTCGAGTAACGTTTCTATGGAAACGACAGGATTTTCTTTTGGGATACGACAATCTCATTTCCTAACCACTAATCCTTCTTTACTGCATCCCTCACTCCCACACATTGACGAATTCACACGGAAATTGCGTCGCTATGAAATACGAGTACTATGTGATCTAAGACAATTCCTTCTAAATCGAGTAACGTTTGTATGGAAACGACACGATTTTCTTTTGGGATACGACAATCACGTTTCCGATCCACTAATCCTTCTTTACTGCATCCCTCACTCCCACACATTGACGAATTCACACGGAAATTCCGTCGCTATGAAATACGAGTACTATGTGTTCTAAGACATTTCCTTCTAAATCGAGTAACGTTTCTATGGAAACGACAGGATTTTCTTTTGGGATACGACAATCTCATTTCCGATCCACTATTCCTTCTATACTGCATCCCTCACTCCCACACATTGACGAATTCACACGGAAATTCCGTCGCTATGAAATACTATTTGTTCTAAGACATTTCCTTCTAAATCGAGTAACGTTTCTATAGAAACGACAGGATTTTCTTTTGGGATACGACAATCTCATTTCCTATCCACTAATCCTTCTTTACTGCATCCCTCACTCCCACACATTGACGAATTCACACGGAAATTGCGTCGCTATGAAATACGAGTACAATGTGTACTAAGACATTTCCTTCTAAATCGAGTAACGTATCTATGGAAACGACAGGATTTTCTTTTCTGATACGACAATCACATTTCCGATCCACTAATCCTTCTTTACTGCATCCCTCACTCCCAAACATTGACGAATTCACACGGAAATTGCGTCGCTATGAAATACTATGTGTTCTAGCACATTTTCTTCTAATTCGAGTAACGTTTCTATGGAACGACAGGATTTTCTTTTGGGATACGACAATCTCATTTCGTAACTACTAATCCTTCTTTACTGCATCCCTCACTCCCACACATTGACGAATTCACACAGAAATTGTGGCGCTATGAAATACGAGTACTATGTGTTCTAAGACAATTCTTTCTAATTCGAGTAACGTTTCTATGGAAACGACAGGATTTTCTTTTGGGATACGACAATCACATTTCCGATCCACTAATCCTTCTTTTCTGCATCCCTCACTCCCAAACATTGACGAATTCACACGGAAATTGCGTCGCTATGAAATACTATGTGTTCTAGCACATTTTCTTCTAATTCGAGTAACGTTTCTATGGAACGACAGGATTTTCTTTTGGGATACGACAATCTCATTTCGTAACTACTAATCCTTCTTTACTGCATCCCTCACTCCCACACATTGACGAATTCACACAGAAATTGTGGCGCTATGAAATACGAGTACTATGTGTTCTAAGACAATTCTTTCTAATTCGAGTAACGTTTCTATGGAAACGACAGGATTTTCTTTTGGGATACGACAATCACATTTCCGATCCACTAATCCTCCTTTACTGCAACCCTCACTCCCAAACATTGACGAATTCACACGGAAATTGCGTCGCTATGAAATACGAGTACTATGTGTTCTAAGACATTTCCTTCTAAATCGAGTAACGTTTCTATGGAAACGACAGGATTTTCTTTTGGGATACGACAATCACATTTCCGATCCACTAATCCTTCTTTACTGCATCCCTCACTCCCAAACATTGACGAATTCACACGGAAATTCCGTCGCTATGAAATACGAGTACCATGTGTTCTAAGACATTTCCTTCTAATTCGAGTAACGTTTCTATGGAAACGACAGGATTTTCTTTTGGGATACGACAATCTCATTTCCTAACCACTAATCCTTCTTTACTGCATCCCTCACTCCCACACATTGACGAATTCACACGGAAATTGCGTCGCTATGAAATACGAGTACTATGTGATCTAAGACAATTCCTTCTAAATCGAGTAACGTTTGTATGGAAACGACACGATTTTCTTTTGGGATACGACAATCACGTTTCCGATCCACTAATCCTTCTTTACTGCATCCCTCACTCCCACACATTGACGAATTCACACGGAAATTCCGTCGCTATGAAATACGAGTACTATGTGTTCTAAGACATTTCCTTCTAAATCGAGTAACGTTTCTATGGAAACGACAGGATTTTCTTTTGGGATACGACAATCTCATTTCCGATCCACTATTCCTTCTATACTGCATCCCTCACTCCCACACATTGACGAATTCACACGGAAATTCCGTCGCTATGAAATACTATTTGTTCTAAGACATTTCCTTCTAAATCGAGTAACGTTTCTATAGAAACGACAGGATTTTCTTTTGGGATACGACAATCTCATTTCCGATCCACTAATCCTTCTTTACTGCATCCCTCACTCCCACACATTGACGAATTCACACGGAAATTGCGTCGCTATGGAATACGAGTACTATGTGTTCTAAGACATTTCCTTCTAAATCGAGTAACGTTCCTATGGAAACGACAGGATTTTCTTTTGGGATACAACAATCACATTTCCGATCCACTAATCCTTCTTTACTGCATCCCTCACTCCCACACATGGACGAATTCACACGGAAATTGCGTCGCTATGAATTACTGTGGGTTCTATGACTTCTCCTTCTAAATCAAGTAACGTTTCTATGGAAACGACAGGACATTTTTTTGGGATACGACAATCTCATTTCCGATCCACTAATCCTTCTTTACTGCATCCCTCACTCCCAAACATTGACGAATTCACACGGAAATTGCGTCGCTATGAAATAAGAGTACTATGTGTTCTCAGACATTTCCTTCTAAATCGAGTAACGTTTCTATGGAAACGTCAGGATTTTCGTTTGGGATACGACAATCTCATTTCCGATCCACTAATCCTTCTTTACTGCATCCCTCACTCCCACACATTGACGAATTCACACGGAAATTGCGTCGCTATGAAATACGAGTACTATGTGTTCTAAGACATTTCCATCTAAATCGAGTCACGTTTCTACGGAAACAACAGGATTTTCCTTTGGGATACGACAATCTCATTTCCGATCCACTAATCCTTCTTTACTGCATCAATCACTCCCACACATTGACGAATTCACACAGAAATTGCGTCGCTGTGAAATACGAGTACTATGTGTTCCAAGACATTTCCTTCTAAATCGAGTAACGTTTCTATGGTAACGACAGGATTTTGTCTTGGGATACGACAATCTCATTTCCGATCCACTAATCCTTCTTTACTGCATCCCTCACTCCCACACATTGACGAATTCACACGGAAATTGCGTCGCTATGAAATACGAGTACTACGTGTTATAAGACATTTCCTTCTAAATAGAGTAACGTTTCTATGGAAACGACAGGATTTTCTTTTGGGATACGACAATCTCATTTACGATCCACTAATCCTTCTTTACTGCATCCCTCACTCCCACACATTGACGAATTCACACGGAAATTGCGTCGCTATGAAATACGAGTACTATGTGTTCTAAGACATTTCCTTCTAAATCGAGTAACGTTTCTATGGAAACGACAGGATTTTCTTTTGGGATACGACAATCTCATTTCCGATCCACTAACCCTTCTTTACTGCATCCCTCACTCCCAAACATTGACGAATTCACACGGAAATTGCGTCGCTATGAAATACGAGTACTATGTGTTCTAACACATTTCCTTCTAAATCGAGTAACGTTTCTATGGAAACGACAGGACTTTCTTTTGGGATACGACAATCACATTTCCGATCCACTAATCCTTCTTTACTGCATCCCTCACTCCCACACATTGACGAATTCACACGGAAATTGCGTCGCTATGAAATACTATGTGTTCTAAGACATTTCCTTCTAAATCGAGTAACGTTTCTATGGAAACGACAGGATTTTCCTTTGTAATACGACAATCTCATTTCCGATCCACTAATCCTTCTTTACTGCATCCCTCACTCACACACATTGAGGAATTCACACGGAAATTGCGTCGCTATGAAATACTATGTGTTCTAAGACATTTCCTTCTAAATCGAGTAACGTTTATATGGAAACGACAGGATTTCCTTTTGGGATACGACAATCACATTTCCGATCCACTAATATTTCTTTACTGCATCCCTCACTCCCAAACATTGACGAATTCACACGGAAATTCCGTCGCTATGAAATACGAGTACTATGTCTTCTAAGACATTTCCTTCTAAGTCGAGTAACGTTTCTATGGAAACGACAGGATTTTCTTTTGGGATACGACAATCACATTTCCGATCCACTAATCCTTCTTTACTGCATCCCTCACTCCCACACATTGACGAAATCACACGGAAATTGCGTCGCTATGAAATACTATGTGTTCTAAGACATTTCCTTCTAAATCGAGTAACGTTTCTATGGAAACGACAGGATTTTCTTTTGGGATACGACAATCACATTTCCGATCCACTAATATTTCTTTACTGCATCCCTCACACCCAAACAATGACGAATTCACACGGAAATTCCGTCGCTATGAAATACGAGTACTATGTGATCTAAGACATTTCCTTCTAAATCGAGTAACGTTTCTATGGAAACGACAGGATTTTCTTTTGGGATACGACAATCACATTTCCGATCCACTAAGCCTTCTTTACTGCATACCTCACTCCCACACATTGACGAATTCACACGGAAATTGCGTCGCTATGAAATACTATGTGTTCTAAGACATTTCCTTCTAAATCGAGTAACGTTTCTATGGAAACGACAGGATTTTCTTTTGGGATACGACAATCTTATTTCCGATCCACTAATCTTTCTTTACTGCATCCCTCGCTTCCAAACATTGACGAATTCACACGGAAATTGCGTCGCTATGAAATACTATGTGTTCTAAGACATTTCCTTCTAAATCGAGTAACGTTTCTATGGAACGACAGGATTTTCTTTTGGGATACGACAATCTCATTTCGTAACTACTAATCCTTCTTTACTGCATCCCTCACTCCCACACATTGACGAATTCACACAGAAATTGCGGCGCTATGAAATACGAGTACTATGTGTTCTAAGACAATTCTTTCTAAATCGAGTAACGTTTCTATGGAAACGACAGGATTTTCTTTTGGGATACGACAATCACATTTCCGATCCACTAATCCTCCTTTACTGCAACCCTCACTCCCAAACATTGACGAATTCACACGGAAATTGCGTCGCTATGAAATACGAGTACTATGTGTTCTAAGACATTTCCTTCTAAATCGAGTAACGTTTCTATGGAAACGACAGGATTTTCTTTTGGGATACGACAATCTCATTTCCGTTCCACTAATCCTTCTATACTGCATCCCTCACTCCCACACATTGACGAATTCACACGGAAATTCCGTCGCTATGAAATACGAGTACTATGTGTTCTAAGACATTTCCTTCTAAATCGAGTAACGTTTCTATGGAAACGACAGGATTTTCTTTTGGGATACGACAATCACATTTCCGATCCACTAATCCTTCTTTACTGCATCCCTCACTCCCACACACTGACGAATTGACACGGAAATTGCGTCGCTATGAAATACGAGTACTATGTGTTCTAAGACATTTCCCTCTAAATCGAGTAACGTTTCTATGGAAACGACAGGATCTTCGTTTGGGTTACGACAATCACATTTCCGATCCACTAATCCTCCTTTACTGCAACCATCACTCCCAAACATTGACGAATTCATACGGAAATTGCGTCGCTATGAAATACTATGTGTTCCAAGACATTTCCTTCTAAATCGAGTGACGTTTCTATGGGAACGACAGGATTTTCTTTTGGGATACGACAATCTCATTTCCTAACCACTAATCCTTCTTTACTGCATCCCTCACTCCCACACATTGACGAATTCATACGGAAATTGCGTCGCTATGAAATACGATTACTATGTGTTCTAAGACTATTCCTTCTAAATCGAGTAACGTTTCTATGGACACGACAGGATTTTCTTTTGGGATACGACAATCACATTTCCGATCCACTAATCCTCCATTACTGCAACCCTCACTCCCAAACATTGACGAATTCACACGGAAATTGCGTCGCTATGAAATACTATGTGTTAGAAGACATTTCCTTCTAAATCGAGTAACGTTTCTATGGAAACGACAGGATTTTCTTTAGGGATACGACAATCACACTTCCGATCCACTAATCCTTCTTTACTGCATCCCTCACTCCCACACACTGACGAATTGACACGGAAATTGCGTCGCTATGAAATACGAGTACTATGTGTTCTAAGACATTTCCCTCTAAATCGAGTAACGTTTCTATGGAAACGACAGGATCTTCGTTTGGGTTACGACAATCACATTTCCGATCCACTAATCCTCCTTTACTGCAACCATCACTCCCAAACATTGACGAATTCACACGGAAATTGCGTCGCTATGAAATACTATTTGTTCTAAGACATTTCCTTCTAAGTCGAGTAACGTTTCTATGGAAACGACAGGATTTTCTTTTGGGATACGATAATCTCATTTCCGATCCACTAATCCTTCTTTACTGCATCCCTCACTCCCACACATTGACGAATTCACACGGAAATTCCGTCGCTATGAAATACGAGTACTATGTGTTCTAAGACATTTCCTACTAAATCGAGTAACGTTTCTATGGAAACGACAGGATTTTCTTTTGGGATACGACAATCACATTGCCGATCCACTAATCCTTCTTTACTGCATCCCTCACTCCCAAACATTGACGAATTCACACGGAAATTGCGTCGCTATGAAATACTATTTGTTCTAAGACATTTCCTTCTAAATCGAGTAACGTTTCTATAGAAACGACAGGATTTTCTTTTGGGATACGGCAATCTCATTTCCGATCCACTAATCCTTCTTTACTGCATCCCTCACTCCCACACATTGACGAATTCACACGGAAATTGCGTTGCTATGGAATACGAGTACTATGTGTTCTAAGACATTTCCTTCTAAATCGAGTAACGTTCCTATGGAAACGACAGGATTTTCTTTTGGGATACAACAATCACATTTCCGATCCACTAATCCTTCTTTACTGCATCCCTCACTCCCACACATTGACGAATTCACACGGAAATTGCGTCGCTATGAATTACTGTGGGTTCTATGACTTCTCCTTCTAAATCAAGTAACGTATCTATGGAAACGACAGGACATTTTTTTGGGATACGACAATCTCATTTCCGATCCACTAATCCTTCTTTACTCCATCCCTCACTCCCAAACATTGACGAATTCACACGGAAATTGCGTCGCTAAGAATTATTATGGATTCTATGACTTCTCCTTCTAAATCGAGTAACGTTTCTATGGAAACGACTTAATTTTTTTTTGGATACGACAATCTCATTTCCGATCCACTAATCCTTCTTTACTGCATCCCTCACTCCCACACATTGACGAATTCACACGGAAATTGCGTCGCTATGAAATAAGAGTACTATGTGTTCTAAGACATTTCCTTCTAAATCGAGTAACGTTTCTATGGAAACGTCAGCATTTTCTTTTGGGATTCGACAATCTCATTTCCGATCCACTAATGCTTCTTTACTGCATCCCTCACTCCCACACATTGACGAATTCACACGGAAATTGCGTCGCTATGAAATACGAGTACTATGTGTTCTAAGACATTTCCTTCTAAATCGAGTCACGTTTCTACGGAAACGACAGGATTTTCCTTTGGGATACGACAATCTCATTTCCGATCCACTATTCCTTCTTTACTGCATCCCTCACTCCCACACATTGACGAATTCACACGGAAATTACGTCGCTATGAAATACGAGTACTATGTGTTCCAAGACATTTCCTTCTAAATCGAGTAACGTTTCTATGGTAACGACAGGATTTTCTCTTGGGATACGACAATCTCATTTCCGATCCACTAATCCTTCTTTACTGCATCCCTCACTCCCACACATTGACGAATTCACACGGAAATTGCGTCGCTATGAAATACGAGTACTACGTGTTATAAGACATTTCCTTCTAAATCGAGTAACGTTTCTATGGAAACGACAGGATTTTCTTTTGGGATACGACAATCTCATTTCCGATCCACTAATCCTTCTTTACTACATCCCTCACTCCCACACATTGACGAATTCACACGGAAATTGCGTCGCTATGAAATACGAGTACTATGTGTTCTAAGACATTTCCTTCTAAATCGAGTAACGTTTCTATGGAAACGACAGGCTTTTCTTTTGGGATACGACAATCTCATTTCGGATCCACTAATCTTTCTTTACTGCATCCTTCACTCCCAAACATTGACGAATTCATACGGAAATTGCGTCGCTATGAAATACTATGTGTTCTAAGACATTTCCTTCTCAATCGAGTAACGTCTCTATGGAAACGACAGGATTTTCTTTTGGGATACGACAATCTCATTTCCGATCCACTAACCCTTCTTTACTGCATCCCTCACTCCCAAACATTGACGAATTCACACGGAAATTGCGTCGCTATGAAATACGAGTACTATGTGTTCTAACACATTTCCTTCTAAATCGAGTAACGTTTCTATGGAAACGACAGGACTTTCTTTTGGGATACGACAATCACATTTCCGATCCACTAATCCTTCTTTACTGCATCCCTCACTCCCACACATTGACGAATTCACACGGAAATTGCGTCGCTATGAAATACTATGTGTTCTAAGACATTTCCTTCTAAATCGAGTAACGTTTCTATGGAAACGACAGGATTTTCTTTTGGGATACGACAATCACATTTCCGATCCACTAATCCTTCTTTACTGCATCCCTCACTCCCAAACATTGACGAATTCATACGGAAATTGCGTCGCTATGAAATACTATGTGTTCTAAGACATTTCCTTCTAAATCGAGTGACATTTCTATGGGAACGAGAGGATTTTCTTTTGGGATACGACAATCTCATTTCCTAACCACTAATCCTTCTTTACTGCATCCCTCACTCCCACACATTGACGAATTCATACGGAAATTGCGTCGCTATGAAATACGATTACTATGTGTTCTAAGACTATTCCTTCTAAATCGAGTAACGTTTCTATGGACACGACAGGATTTTCTTTTGGGATACGACAATCACATTTCCGATCCACTAATCCTCCATTACTGCAACCCTCACTCCCAAACATTGACGAATTCACACGGAAATTGCGTCGCTATGAAATACTATGTGTTAGAAGACATTTCCTTCTAAATCGAGTAACGTTTCTATGGAAACGACAGGATTTTCTTTAGGGATACGACAATCACACTTCCGATCCACTAATCCTTCTTTACTGCATCCCTCACTCCCACACACTGACGAATTGACACGGAAAGTGCGTCGCTATGAAATACGAGTACTATGTGTTCTAAGACATTTCCCTCTAAATCGAGTAACGTTTCTATGGAAACGACAGGATCTTCGTTTGGGTTACGACAATCACATTTCCGATCCACTAATCCTCCTTTACTGCAACCATCACTCCCAAACATTGACGAATTAACACGGAAATTGCGTCGCTATGAAATACTATTAGTTCTAAGACATTTCCTTCTAAGTCGAGTAACGTTTCTATGGAAACGACAGGATTTTCTTTTGGGATACGATAATCTCATTTCCGATCCACTAATCCTTCTTTACTGCATCCCTCACTCCCACACATTGACGAATTCACACGGAAATTCCGTCTCTATGAAATACGAGTACTATGTGTTCTAAGACATTTCCTTCTAAATCGAGTAACGTTTCTATGGAAACGACAGGATTTTCTTTTGGGATACGACAATCACATTTCCGATCCACTAATCCTTCTTTACTGCATCCCTCACTCCCAAACATTGACGAATTCACACGGAAATTGCGTCGCTATGAAATACTATTTGTTCTAAGACATTTCCTTCTAAATCGAGTAACGTTTCTATAGAAACGACAGGTTTTTTTTTTTGGGATACGGCAATCTCATTTCCGATCCACTAATCCTTCTTTACTGCATCCCTCACTCCCACACATTGACGAATTCACACGGAAATTGCGTCGCTATGGAATACGAGTACTATGTGTTCTAAGACATTTCCTTCTAAATCGAGTAACGTTCCTATGGAAACGACAGGATTTTCTTTTGGGATACAACAATCACATTTCCGATCCACTAATCCTTCTTTACTGCATCCCTCACTCCCACACATTGACGAATTCACACGGAAATTGCGTCGCTATGAATTACTGTGGGTTCTATGACTTCTCCTTCTAAATCAAGTAACGTTTCTATGGAAACGACAGGACATTTTTTTGGGATACGACAATCTCATTTCCGATCCACTAATCCTTCTTTACTGCATCCCTCACTCCCAAACATTGACGAATTCACACGGAAATTGCGTCGCTAAGAATTATTATGGATTCTATGACTTCTTCTTCAAAATCGAGTAACGTTTCTATGGAAACGACTTAATTTTTTTTTGGATACTACAATCTCATTTCCGATCCACTAATCCTTCTTTACTGCATCCCTCACTCCCACACATTGACGAATTCACACGGAAATTACGTCGCTATGAAATAAGAGTACTATGTGTTCTAAGACATTTCCTTCTAAATCGAGTAACGTTTCTATGGAAACGTCAGCATTTTCTTTTGGGATTCGACAATCTCATTTCCGATCCACTAATGCTTCTTTACTGCATCCCTCACTCCCACACATTGACGAATTCACACGGAAATTGCGTCGCTATGAAATACGAGTACTATGTGTTCTAAGACATTTCCTTCTAAATCGAGTCACGTTTCTACGGAAACGACAGGATTTTCCTTTGGGATACGACAATCTCATTTCCGATCCACTAATCCTTCTTTACTGCATCCCTCACTCCCACACATTGACGAATTCACACGGAAATTGCGTCGCTATGAAATACGAGTACTATGTGTTCCAAGACATTTCCTTCTAAATCGAGTAACGTTTCTATGGTAACGACAGGATTTTCTCTTGGGATACGACAATCTCATTTCCGATCCAATAATCCTTCTTTACTGCATCCCTCACTCCCACACATTGACGAATTCACACGGAAAATGCGTCGCTATGAAATACGAGTACTACGTGTTATAAGATATTTCCTTCTAAATCGAGTAACGTTTCTATGGAAACGACAGGATTTTCTTTTGGGATACGACAATCTCATTTCCGATCCACTAATCCTTCTTTACTACATCCCTCACTCCCACACATTGACGAATTCACACGGAAATTGCGTCGCTATGAAATACGAGTACTATGTTTTCTAAGACATTTCCTTCTAAATCGAGTAACGTTTCTATGGAAACGACAGGCTTTTCTTTTGGGATACGACAATCTCATTTCCGATCCACTAATCTTTCTTTACTGCATCCCTCACTCCCAAACATTGACGAATTCATACGGAAATTGCGGCGCTATGAAATACTATGTGTTCTAAGACATTTCCTTCTCAATCGAGTAACGTCTCTATGGAAACGACAGGATTTTCTTTTGGGATACGACAATCTCATTTCCGATCCACTAACCCTTCTTTACTGCATCCCTCACTCCCAAACATTGACGAATTCACACGGAAATTGCGTCGCTATGAAATACGAGTACTATGTGTTCTAACACATTTCCTTCTAAATCGAGTAACGTTTCTATGGAAACGACAGGACTTTCTTTTGGGATACGACAATCACATTTCCGATCCACTAATCCTTCTTTACTGCGTCCCTCACTCCCACACATTGACGAATTCACACGGAAATTGCGTCGCTATGAAATACTATGTGTTCTAAGACATTTCCTTCTAAATCGAGTAACGTTTCTATGGAAACGACAGGATTTTCTTTTGGGATACGACAATCGCATTTCCGATCCACTAATCCTTCTTTACTGCATCCCTCACTCCCAAACATTGACGAATTCATACGGAAATTGCATCGCTATGAAATACTATGTGTTCTAAGACATTTCCTTCTAAATCGAGTGACGTTTCTATGGGTACGAGAGGATTTTCTTTTGGGATACGACAATCTCATTTCCTAACCACTAATCCTTCTTTACTGCATCCCTCACTCCCACACATTGACGAATTCATACGGAAATTGCGTCGCTATGAAATACGATTACTATGTGTTCTAAGACTATTCCTTCTAAATCGAGTAACGTTTCTATGGACACGACAGGATTTTCTTTTGGGATACGACAATCACATTTCCGATCCACTAATCCTCAATTACTGCAACCCTCACTCCCAAACATTGACGAATTCACACGGAAATTGCGTCGCTATGAAATACTATGTGTTAGAAGACATTTCCTTCTAAATCGAGTAACGTTTCTATTGAAACGACAGGATTTTCTTTAGGGATACGACAATCACACTTCCGATCCACTAATCCTTCTTTACTGCATCCCTCACTCCCACACACTGACGAATTGACACGGAAATTGCGTCGCTATGAAATACGAGTACTATGTGTTCTAAGACATTTCCCTCTAAATCGAGTAACGTTTCTATGGAAACGACAGGATCTTCGTTTGGGTTACGACAATCACATTTCCGATCCACTAATCCTCCTTTACTGCAACCATCACTCCCAAACATTGACGAATTCACACGGAAATTGCGTCGCTATGAAATACTATTAGTTCTAAGACGTTTCCTTCTAAGTCGAGTAACGTTTCTATGGAAACGACAGGATTTTCTTTTGGGATACGATAATCTCATTTCCGATCCACTAATCCTTCTTTACTGCATCCCGCACTCCCGCACATTGACGAATTCACACGGAAATTCCGTCGCTATGAAATACGAGTACTATGTGTTCTAAGACATTTCCTTCTAAATCGAGTAACGTTTCTATGGAAATGACAGGATTTTCTTTTGGGATACGACAATCACATTTCCGATCCACTAATCCTTCTTTACTGCATCCCTCACTCCCAAACATTGACGAATTCACACGGAAATTGCGTCGCTATGAAATACTATTTGTTCTAAGACATTTCCTTCTAAATCGAGTAACGTTTCTATTGAAACGACAGGATTTTCTTTTGGGATACGGCAATCTCATTTCCGATCCACTAATCCTTCTTTACTGCATCCCTCACTCCAACACATTGACGAATTCACACGGAAATTGCGTCGCTATGGAATACGAGTACTATGTGTTCTAAGACATTTCCTTCTAAATCGAGTAACGTTCCTATGGAAACGACAGGATTTTCTTTTGGGATACAACAATCACATTTCCGATCCACTAATCCTTCTTTACTGCATCCCTCACTCCCACACATTGACGAATTCACACGGAAATTGCGTCGCTATGAATTACTGTGGGTTCTATGACTTCTCCTTCTAAATCAAGTAACGTTTCTATGGAAACGACAGGACATTTTTTTGGGATACGACAATCTCATTTCCGATCCACTAATCCTTCATTACTGCATCCCTCACTCCCAAACATTGACGAATTCACACGGAAATTGCGTCGCTAAGAATTATTATGGATTCTATGACTTCTCCTTCTAAATCGAGTAATGTTTCTATGGAAACGACTTAAATTTTTTTTGGATACGACAATCTCATTTCCGATCCACTAATCCTTCTTTACTGCATCCCTCACTCCCACACATTGACGAATTCACACGGAAATTGCGTCGCTATGACATAAGAGTACTATGTGTTCTAAGACATTTCCTTCTAAATCGAGTAACGTTTCTATGGAAACGTCAGCATTTTCTTTTGGGATTCGACAATCTCATTTCCGATCCACTAATGCTTCTTTACTGCATCCCTCACTCCCACACATTGACGAATTCACACGGAAATTGCGTCGCTATGAAATACGAGTACTATGTGTTCTAAGACATTTCCTTCTAAATCGAGTCACGTTTCTTCGGAAACGACAGGATTTTCCTTTGGGATACGACAATCTCATTTCCGATCCACTAATCCTTCTTTACTGCATCCCTCACTCCCACACATTGACGAATTCACACGGAAATTGCGTCGCTATGAAATACGAGTACTATGTGTTCCAAGACATTTCCTTCTAAATCGAGTAACGTTTCTATGGTAACAACAGGATTTTCTCTTGGGATACGACAATCTCATTTCCGATCCACTAATCCTTCTTTACTGCATCCCTCACTCCCACACATTGACGAATTCACACGGAAATTGCGTCGCTATGAAATACGAGTACTATGTGTTCTAACACATTTCCTTCTAAATCGAGTAACGTTTCTATGGAAACGACAGGACTTTCTTTTGGGATACGACAATCACATTTCCGATCCACTAATCCTTCTTTACTGCATCCCTCACTCCCACACATTGACGAATTCACACGGAAATTGCGTCGCTATGAAATACTATGTGTTCTAAGACATTTCCTTCTAAATCGAGTAACGTTTCTATGGAAACGACAGGATTTTCTTTTGTAATACGACAATCTCATTTCCGATCCACTAATCCTTCTTTACTGCATCCCTCACTCCCACACATTGAGGAATTCACACGGAAATTGCGTCGCTATGAAATACTATGTGTTCTAAGACATTTCCTTCTAAATCGAGTAACGTTTCTATGGAAACGACAGGATTTCCTTTTGGGATACGACAATCACATTTCCGATCCACTAATATTTCTTTACTGCATCCCTCACTCCCAAACATTGACGAATTCACACGGAAATTCCGTCGCTATGAAATACGAGTACTATGTGTTCTAAGACATTTCCTTCTAAGTCGAGTAACGTTTCTATGGATACGACAGGATTTTCTTTTGGGATACGACAATCACATTTCCGATCCACTAATCCTTCTTTACTGCATCCCTCACTCCCACACATTGACGAAATCACACGGAAATTGCGTCGCTATGAAATACTATGTGTTCCAAGACATTTCCTTCTAAATCGAGTAACGTTTCTATGGAAACGACAGGATTTTCTTTTGGGATACGACAATCACATTTCCGATCCACTAATATTTCTTTACTGCATCCCTCACACCCAAACATTGACGAATTCACACGGAAATTCCGTCGCTATGAAATACGAGTACTATGTGATCTAAGACATTTCCTTCTAAATCGAGTAACGTTTCTATGGAAACGACAGGATTTTCTTTTGGGATACGACAATCACATTTCCGATCCACTGATCCATCTTTACTGCATACCTCACTCCCACACATTGACGAATTCACACGGAAATTGCGTCGCTATGAAATACTATGTGTTCTAAGGCATTTCCTTCTAAATCGAGTAACGTTTCTATGGAAACGACAGGATTTTCTGTTGGGATACGACAATCTTATTTCCGATCCACTAATCTTTCTTTACTGCATCCCTCACTCCCAAACATTGACGAATTCACACGAAAATTGCGTCGCTATGAAATACTATGTGTTCTAAGACATTTCCTTCTCAATCGAGTAACGTCTCTACGGAAACGACAAGATTTTCTTTTGGGATACGACAATCTCATTTCCGATCCACTAACCCTTCTTTACTGCATCCCTCACTCCCACACATTGACGAATTCACACGGAAATAGCGTCGCTATGAAATACGAGTACTATGTGTTCTAACACATTTCCTCTAAATCGAGTAACGTTTCTATGGAAACGACAGGACTTTCTTTTGGGATACGACAATCACATTTCCGATCCACTAATCCTTCTTTACTGCATCCCTCACTCCCACACAGTGACGAATTCACACGGAAATTGGGTCGCTATGAAATACTATGTGTTCTAAGACATTTCCTTCTAAATCGAGTAACGTTTCTATGGAAACGACAGGATTTTCTTTTGGGATACGACAATCTCATTTCCGATCCACTAATCCTTCTCTACTGCATCCCTCACTCCCAAACATTGACGAATTCACACGGAAATTCCGTCGCTATGAAATACGAGTACCATGTGTTCTAAGACATTTCCTTCTAAATTGAGTAACGTTTCTATGGAAACGACAGGACTTTCTTCTGGGATACGACAATCACATTTCCGATCCACTAATCCTTCTTTACTGCATCCCTCACTCCCACACATTGACGAATTCACACGGAAATTGCGTCGCTATGAAATACTATGTGTTCTAAGACATTTCCTTCTAAATCGAGTAACATTTCTATGGAAACGACAGGATTTTCTTTTGGGATACGACAATCTCATTTCCGATCCACTAATCCTTCTTTACTGCATCCCTAACTCCCACACATTGACGAATTCACACGGAAATTGGGTCGCTATGAAATACTATGTGTTCTAAGACATTTCCTTCTAAATCGAGTAACGTTTCTATGGAAACGACAGGATTTTCTTTTGGGATACGACAACCTCATTTCCGATCCACTAATCCTTCTTTACTGCATCCCTCACTCCCAAACATTGACGAATTCACACGGAAATTGCGTCGCTATGAAATACGAGTACCATGTGTTCCAAGACATTTCCTTCTAAATCGAGTAACGTTTCTATGGTAACGACAGGATTTTCTCTTGAGATACGACAATCTCATTTCCGATCCACTAATCCTTCTTTACTGCATCCCTCACTCCCACACATTGACGAATTCACACGGAAATTGCGTCGCTATGAAATACGAGTACTACGTGTTATAAGACATTTCCTTCTAAATCGAGTAACGCTTCTATGGAAACGACAGGATTTTCTTTTGGGATACGACAATCTAATTTCCGATCCACTAATCCTTCTTTACTGCATCCCTCACTCCCACACATTGACGAATTCACACGGAAATTGCGTCGCTATGAAATACGAGTACTATGTGTTCTAAGACATTTCCTTCTAAATCGAGTAACGTTTCTATGGAAACGACAGGCTTTTCTTTTGGGATACGACAATCTCATTTCCGATCCACTAATCTTTCTTAACTGCATCCCTCACTCCCAAACATTGACGAATTCATACGGAAATTGCGTCGCTATGAAATACTATGTGTTCTAAGACATTTCCTCCTCAATCGAGTAACGTCTCTATGGAAACGACAGGATTTTCTTTTGGGATACGACAATCTCATCTCCGATCCACTAACCCTTCTTTACTGCATCCCTCACTCCCAAACATTGACGAATTCACACGGAAATTGCGTCGCTATGAAATACGAGTACTATGTGTTCTAACACATTTCCTTCTAAATCGAGTAACGTTTCTATGGAAACGACAGGACTTTCTTGTGGGATACGACAATTACATTTCCGATCCACTAATCCTTCTTTACTGCATCCCTCACTCCCACACATTGACGAATTCACACGGAAATTGCGTCGCTATGAAATACTATGTGTTCTAGGACATTTCCTTCTAAATCGAGTAACGTTTCTATGGAAACGACAGGATTTTCTTTTGTAATACGACAATCTCATTTCCGATCCACTAATCCTTCTTTACTGCATCCCTCACTCCCACACATTGAGGAATTCACACGGAAATTGCGTCGCTATGAAATACTATGTGTTCTAAAACATTTCCTTCTAAATCGAGTAACGTTTCTATGGAAACGACAGGATTTTCTTTTGGGATACGACAATCACATTTCCGATCCACTAATCCTTCTTTACTGCATACCTCACTCCCACACATTGACGAATTCACACGGAAATTGCGTCGCTATTAAATACTATGTGTTCTAAGACATTTCCTTCTAAATCGAGTAACGTTTCTATGGAAACGACAGGATTTTCTGTTGGGATACGACAACCTTATTTCCGATCCACTAATCTTTCTTTACTGCATCCCTCACTCCCAAACATTGACGAATTCACACGGAAATTGCGTCGCTATGAAATACTATGTGTTCTAAGACATTTCCTTCTCAATCGAGTAACGTCTCTACGGAAACGACAAGATTTTCATTTGGGATACGACAATCTCATTTCCGATCCACTAACCCTTCTTAACTGCATCCCTCACTCCCACACATTGACGAATTCACACGGAAATTGCGTCGCTATGAAATACGAGTACTATGTGTTCTAACACATTTCCTTCTAAATCGAGTAACGTTTCTATGGAAACGACAGGACTTTCTTTTGGGATACGACAATCACATTTCCGAACCACTAATCCTTCTTTACTGCATCCCTCACTCCCACACAGTGACGAATTCACACGGAAATTGCGTCGCTATGAAATACTATGTGTTCTAAGACATTTCCTTCTAAATCGAGTAACGTTTCTATGGAAACGAAAGGATTTTCTTTTGGGATACGACAATCTCATTTCCGATCCACTAATCCTTCTTTACTGCATCCCTCACTCCCAAACAATGACGAATTCACACGGAAATTCTGTCGCTATGAAATACGAGTACTATGTGTTCTAAGACATTTCCATCTAAATTGAGTAACGTTTCTATGGAAACGACAGGACTTTCTTCTGGGATACGACAATCACATTTCCGATCCACTAATCCTTCTTTACTGCATCCCTCACTCCCACACATTGACGAATTCACACGGAAATTGCGTCGCTATGAAATACTATGTGTTCTAAGACATTTCCTTCTAAATCGAGTAACATTACTATGGAAACGACAGGATTTTCTTTTGGGATACGACAATCTCATTTCCGATCCACTAATCCTTCTTTACTGCATCCCTAACTCCCACACATTGACGAATTCACACGGAAATTGGGTCGCTATGAAATACTATGTGTTCTAAGACATTTCCATCTAAATCGAGTAACGTTTCTATGGAAACGACAGGATTTTCTTTTGGGATACGACAATCTCATTTCCGATCCACTAATCCTTCTTTACTGCATCCCTCACTCCCAAACATTGACGAATTCACACGGAAATTGCGTCGCTATGAAATACGAGTACTATGTGTTCCAAGACATTTCCTTCTAAATCGAGTAACGTTTCTATGGTATCGACAGGATTTTCTCTTGGGATACGACAATCTCATTTCCGATCCACTAATCCTTCTTTACTGCATCCCTCACTCCCACACATTGACGAATTCACACGGAAATTGCGTCGCTATGAAATACGAGTACTACGTGTTATAAGACATTTCCTTCTAAATCGAGTAACGCTTCTATGGAAACGACAGGATTTTCTTTTGGGATACGACAATCTCATTTCCGATCCACTAATCCTTCTTTACTGCATCCCTCACTCCCACACATTGACGAATTCACACGGAAATTGCGTCGCTATGAAATACGAGTACTATGTGTTCTAAGACATTTCCTTCTAAATCGAGTAACGTTTCTATGGAAACGACAGGCTTCTCTTTTGGGATACGACAATCTCATTTCCGATCCACTAATCTTTCTTTACTGCATCCCTCACTCCCAAACATTGACGAATTCATACGGAAATTGCGTCGCTATGAAATACTATGTGTTCTAAGACATTTCCTCCTCAATCGAGTAACGTCTCTATGGAAACGACAGGATTTTCTTTTGGGATACGACAATCTCATCTCCGATCCACTAACCCTTCTTTACTGCATCCCTCACTCCCAAACATTGACGAATTCACACGGAAATTGCGTCGCTATGAAATACGAGTTCTATGTGTTCTAACACATTTCCTTCTAAATCGAGTAACGTTTCTATGGAAACGACAGGACTTTCTTTTGGGATACGACAATCACATTTCCGATCCACTAATCCTTCTTTACTGCATCCCTCACTCCCACACATTGACGAATTCACACGGAAATTGCGTCGCTATGAAATACTATGTGTTCTAAGACATTTCCTTCTAAATCGAGTAACGTTTCTATGGAAACGACAGGATTTTCTTTTGTAATACGACAAACTCATTTCCGATCCACTAATCCTTCTTTACTGCATCCCTCACTCCCACACATTGAGGAATTCACACGGAAATTGCGTCGCTATGAAATACTATGTGTTCTAAGACATTTCCTTCTAAATCGAGTAACGTTTCTATGGAAACGACAGGATTTCCTTTTGGGATACGACAATCACATTTCCGATCCACTAATATTTCATTACTGCATCCCTCACTCCCAAACATTGACGAATTCACACGGAAATTCCGTCGCTATGAAATACGAGTACTATGTGTTCTAAGACATTTCCTTCTAAGTCGAGTAACGTTTCTATGGAAACGACAGGATTTTCTTTTGGGATACGACAATCACATTTCCGATCCACTAATCCTTCTTTACTGCATCCCTCACTCCCACACATTGACGAAATCACACGGAAATTGCGTCGCTATGAAATACTATGTGTTCTAAGACATTTCCTTCTAAATCGAGTAACGTTTCTATGGAAACGACAGGATTTTCTTTTGGGATACGACAATCACATTTCCGATCCACTAATATTTCTTTACTGCATCCCTCACTCCCAAACATTGACAAATTCACACGGAAATTGCGTCGCTATGAAATACTATGTGTTCTAAGACATTTCCTTCTCAATCGAGTAACGTCTCTACGGAAACGACAGGATTTTCTTTTGGGCTACGACAATCTCATTTCCGATCCACTAACCCTTCTTTACTGCATCCCTCACTCCCACACATTGACGAATTCACACAGAAATTGCGTCGCTATGAAATACGAGTACTATGTGTTCTAACACATTTCCTTCTAAATCGAGTAACTTTTCTATGGAAACGACAGGACTTTCTTTTGGGATACGACAATCACATTTCCGATCCACTAATCCTTCTTTACTGCATCCCTCACTCCCACACATTGACGAATTCACACGGAAATTGCGTCGCTATGAAATACTATGTGTTCTAAGACATTTCCTTCTAAATCGAGTAACGTTTCTATGGAAACGACAGGATTTTCTTTTGGGATACGACAATCTCATTTCCGATCCACTAATCCTTCTTTACTGCATCCCTCACTCCCAAACATTGACGAATTCACACGGAAATTCCGTCGCTATGAAATACGAGTACTATGTGTTCTAAGACATTTCCTTCTAAATTGAGTAACGTTTCTATGGAAACGACAGGACTTTCTTTTGGGATACGACAATCACATTTCCGATCCACTAATCCTTCTTTACTGCATCCCTCACTCCCACACATTGACGAATTCACACGGAAATTGCGTCGCTATGAAATACTATGTGTTCTAAGACATTTCTTTCTAAATCGAGTAACATTTCTATGGAAACGACAGGATTTTCTTTTGGGATACGACAATCTCATTTCCGATCCACTAATCCTTCTTTACTGCATCCCTCACTCCCACACATTGACGAATTCACACGGAAATTGCGTCGCTATGAGACACTATGTGTTGTAAGACATTTCCTTCTAAATCGAGTAACGATTCTATGGGAACGACAGGATTTTCTTTTGGGATACGACAATCACATTTCCGTTCCACTAATATTTCTTTACTGCATCCCTCACTCCCAAACATTGACGAATTCACACGGAATTTCCGTCGCTATGAAATACGAGTACTATGTGTTCTAAGACATTTCCTTCTAAATCGAGTAACGTTTCTATGGAAACGACAGGATTTTCTTTTGGTATACGACAATCACATTTCCGATCCACTAATCCCTCTTTTCTGCATCCAACACTCCCACACAATGACGAATTTACACGGAAATTCCGTCGCTATGAATTACTATGGGTTCTATGACTTCTCCTTCTAAATCAAGTAACATTTCTATGGAAACGACAGGACTTTTTTTGGGGATACGACAATCTCATTTGCGATCCACTAATCCTTCTTTACTGCATCCCTCACTCCCACACATTGACGAATTCACACGGAAATTTCGTCGCTATGAAATACTATGTGTTCTAAGACATTTCCTTCTAAATCGAGTAACGCTTCTATGGAAACGACAGGATTTTCTTTTTGGGATACGACAATCTCATTTCCGATCCACTAACCCTTCTTTACTGCATCCCTCACTCCCAAACATTGACGAATTCACACGGAAATTGCGTCGCTATGAAATACGAGTACTATGTGCTCTAACACATTTCCTTCTAAATCGAGTAACGTTTCTATGGAAACGATAGGATTTTCTTTTAGGATACGACAATCACATTTCCGATCCACTAATCCTTCTTTACTGCATCCCTCACTCCCACACATTGACGAAATCACACGGAAATTGCGTCGCTATGAAATACTATGTGTTCTAAGACATTTCCTTCTAAATCGAGTAACGTTTCTATGGAAACGACAGGATTTTCTTTTGGGATACGACAATCACATTTCCGTTCCACTAATATTTCTTTACTGCATCCCTCACACCCAAACATTGACGAATTCACACGGAAATTCCGTCGCTATGAAATACGAGTACTATGTGATCTAAGACATTTCCTTCTAAATCGAGTAACGTTTCTATGGAAACGACAGGATTTTCTTTTGGGATACGACAGTCACATTTCCGATCCACTAATCCTTCTTTACTGCATACCTCACTCCCACACATTGACGAATTCACACGGAAATTGCGTCGCTATGAAATACTATGTGTTCTAAGACATTTCCTTCTAAATCGAGTAACGTTTCTATGGAAACGACAGGATTTTCTTTTGGGATACGACAATCTTATTTCCGGTCCACTAATCTTTCTTTACTGCATCCCTCACTCCCAAACATTGACGAATTCACACGGAAATTGCGTCGCTATGAAATACTATGTGTTCTAAGACATTTCCTTCTAAATCGAGTAACGTCTCTACAGAAACGACAGGATTTTCTTTTGGGATACGACAATCTCATTTCCGATCCACTAACCCTTCGTTACTGCATCCCTCACTCCCACACATTGACGAATTCACACGGAAATTGCGTCGCTATGAAATACGAGTACTATGTGTTCTAACACATTTCCTTCTAAATCGAGTAACGTTTCTATGGAAACGACAGGACTTTCTTTTGGGATACGACAATCACATTTCCGATCCACTAATCCTTCTTTACTGCATCCCTCACTCCCACACATTGACGAATTCACACGGAAATTGCGTCGCTATGAAATACTATGTGTTCTAAGACATTTCCTTCTAAATCGAGTAACGTTTCTATGGAAACGACAGGATTTTCTTTTGGGATACGACAATCTCATTTCCGATCCACTACTCCTTCTTTACTGCATCCCTCACTCCCAAACATTGACGAATTCACACGGAAATTCCGTCGCTATGAAATACGAGTACTATGTGTTCTAAGACATTTCCTTCTAAATTGAGTAACGTTTCTATGGAAACGACAGGACTTTCTTTTGGGATACGACAATCACATGTCCGATCCACTAATCCTTCTTTACTGCATCCCTCACTCCCACACATTGACGAATTCACACGGAAATTGCGTCGCTATGAAATACTATGTGTTCTAAGACATTTCTTTCTAAATCGAGTAACATTTCTATGGAAACGACAGGATTTTCTTTTGGGATACGACAATCTCATTTCCGATCCACTAATCCTTCTTTACTGCATCCCTCACTCCCACACATTGACGAATTCACACGGAAATTGCGTCGCTATGAAATACTATGTGTTCTAAGACATTTCTTTCTAAATCGAGTAACGATTCTATGGGAACGACAGGATTTTCTTTTGGGATACGACAATCACATTTCCGTTCCACTTATATTTCTTTACTGCATCCCTCACTCCCAAACATTGACGAATTCACACGGAAATTCCGCCGCTATGAAATACGAGTACTATGTGTTCTAAGACATTTCCTCCTAAATCGAGTAACGTTTCTATGGAAACGACAGGATTTTCTTTTGGTATACGACAATCACATTTCCGATCCACTAATCCCTCTTTTCTGCATCCAACACTCCCACACAATGACGAATTCACACGGAAATTCCGTCGCTATGAATTACTATGGGTTCTATGACTTCTCCTTCTAAATCAAGTAACAATTCTATGGAAACGACAGGACTTTTTTTTGGGATACGACAATCTCATTTCCGATCCACTAATCCTTCTTTACTGCATCCCTCACTCCCACACATTGGCGAATTCACACGGAAATTTCGTCGCTATGAAATACTATGTGTTCTAAGACATTTCCTTCTAAATCGAGTAACGCTTCTGTGGAAACGACAGGATTTTCTTTTGGGATACGACAATCTCATTTCCGATCCACTAACCCTTCTTTACTGCATCCCTCACTCCCAAACATTGACGAATTCACACGGAAATTGCGTCGCTATGAAATACGAGTACTATGTGCTCTAACACATTTCCTTCTAAATCGAGTAACGTTTCTATGGAAACGATAGGATTTTCTTTTAGGATACGACAATCACATTTCCGATCCACTAATCCTTCTTTACTGCATCCCTCACTCCCACACATTGACGAATTCACATGGAAATTCCGTCGCTATGAAATACGAGTACTATGTGTTCTAAGACATTTCCTTCTAAATCGAGTAACGTATCTATGGAAACGACAGGATTTTCTTTTAGGATACGACAATCACGTTTCCGATCCACTAATCCTTCTTTACTGCATCCTTCACTCCCAAACATTGACGAATTCAAACGGAAATTGCGTCGCTATGAAATACTATGTGTTCTAAGACATTTCCTTCTAAATCGAGTAACGTTTCTATGGAAACGACAGGATTTTCTTTTTGGATACGTCAATCTCATTTCCGATCCACTAATCCTTCTTTACTGCATCCCTCACTCCCACACATTGACGAATTCACACGGAAATTGCGTCGCTGTGAAATACTATGTGTTCTCAGACATTTCCTTCTAAATCGAGTAACGTTTCTATTGAAACGACAGGATTTTCTTTTGGGATACGACAATCACAATTCCGATCCACTAATCCTTCTTTACTGCATCCCTCACTCCCAAACATTGACGAATTCACACGGAAATTGCGTCGCTATGAAATACTATGTGTTCTAAGACATTTCCTTCTAAATCGAGTAACGTTTCTATGGAAACGACCGGATTTGCTTTTGGGATACGACAATCTCATTTCCTAACAACTAATCCTTCTTTACTGCATCCCTCACTCCCACACATTGACGAATTCATACCGAAATTGCGTCGCTATGAAATACGAGTACTATGTGTTCTAAGACAATTCCTTCTAAATCGAGTAACGTTTCTATGGAAACGACAGGATTGTCTTTTGGGATACGACAATCACATTTCCGATCCACTAATCCTCCATTACTGCAACCCTCACTCCCAAACATTGACGAATTCACACGGAAATTGCGTCCCTATGAAATACTTTGTGTTAGAAGACATTTCCTTCTACATCGAGTAACGTTTCTATGGAAACGACAGGATTTTCTTTTGGGTTACGTCAATCACATTTCCGATCCACTAATCCTCCTTTACTGCAACCCTCACTCCCAAACATTGACGAATTCACACGGAAATTGCGTCGCTATGAAATACTATTTGTTCTAAGACATTTCCTTCTAAGTCGAGTAACGTTTCTATGGAAACGACAGGATTTTCTTTTGGGATACGACAATCTCATTTCCGATCCACTAATCCTTCTTTACTGCATCCCTCACTCCCACACATTGACGAATTCACACGGAAATTGCGTCGCTATGAATTACTGTGGGTTCTATGACTTCTCCTTCTCAATCAAGTAACGTTTCTATGGAAACGACAGGACATTTTCTTGGGATACGACAATGTCATTTCCGATCCACTAATCCTTCTTTACTGCATCCCTCACTCCCAGATATTGACGAATTCACACGGAAATTGCGTCGCTATGAATTACTATGGGTTCTATGACTTCTCCTTCTAAATCGAGTAACGTTTCTATGGAAACGACAGGATTTTCTTTTGGGATACGACAATCTCATTTCCGAACCACTTATCCTTCTTTACTGCATCCCTCACTCCCACACATTGACGAATTCACACGGAAATTACGTCGCTATGAAACACGAGTACTATGTGTTCTAAGACATTACCTTCTAAATCGAGTAACGTTTCTATGGAAACGACAGGATTTTCTTTTGGGATACGACAATCTCATTTCCGATCCACTAATCCTTCTTTACTGCATCTCTCACTCCCACACATTGACGAATTCACACGGAAATTGCGTCGCTATGAAATACGAGTACTACGTGTTCTAAGGTATTTCCTTCTAAATCGAGTAACGTTTCTACGGAAACGACAGGATTTTCCTTTGGGATACGACAATCTCATTTCCGATCCACTAATCCTTCTTTACTGCATCCCTCACTCCCACACATTGACGAATTCACACGGAAATTGCGTCGCTATGAAATACGAGTACTAGGTGTTCCAAGACATTTCCTTCTAGATCGAGTAACGTTTCTATGGAAACGACAGAATTCTCTTTTGGGATACGACAATCTCATTTCCGATCCACTAATCCTTCTTTACTGCATCCCTCACTCCCACACATTGACGAATTCACACGGAAATTGCGTCCCTATGAAATACGAGTACTACGTGTTCTAAGACATTTCCTTCTAAATCGAGTAACGTTTCTATGGAAACGACAGGATTTTCTTTTGGGATACGACAATCTCATTTCCGATCCACTAATCCTTCTTTACAGCATCCCTCACTCCCACACATTGACGAATTCACACGGAAATTGCGACGCTATGAAAAACGAGTACTATGTGTTCTAAGACATTTCCTTCTAAATCGAGTAACGTTTCTATGGAAACGACTGGATTTTCTTTTGGGATACGACAATCTCATTTCCGATCCACTAACCTTTCTTTACTGCATCCCTCACTCCCACACGTAGAAGAATTCACACGGAAATTGCGTCGCTATGAAATACGAGTACTATGTGTTCTAAGACATTTCCTTCTAAATCGAGTAACGTTTCTATGGAAACGACAGGATTTTCTTTTGGGATACGACAATCTCATTACCGATCCACTAATCCTTCTTTACTGCATCCCTCACTCCCAAACATTGACGAATTCACACGGAAATTGCGTCGCTATGAAATACGAGTACTATGTGTTCAAACACATTTCCTTCTAAATCGAGTAACGTTTCTGTGGAAACGACAGGATTTTCTTTTGGGATACGACAATCTCATTTCCGATCCACTAATCCTTCTTTACTGCATCCCTCACTCCCAAACATTGACGAATTCACACGGAAATTGCGTCGCTATGAAATACTATGTGTTCTAAGACATTTCCTTCTAAATCGAGTAACGTCTCTATGGAAACGACAGGTTTTTCTTTTGGGATACGACAATCTCATTTCCGATCCACTAACCCTTCTTTACTGCATCCCTCACTCCCAAACATTGACGAATTCACACGGAAATTGCGTCGCTATGAAATACGAGTACTATGTGTTCAAACACATTTCCTTCTAAATCGAGTAACGTTTCTATGGAAACGACAGGACTTTCTTTTGGGATACGACAATCACATTTCCGATCCACTAATCCTTCTTTACTGCATCCCTCACTCCCACACATTGACGAATTCACACGGAAATTGCGTCGCTATGAAATACTATGTGTTCTAAGACATTTCCTCCTAAATCGAGTAACGTTTCTATGGAAACGACAGGATTTTCTTTTGGGATACGACAATCACAGTTCCGATCCACTAATATTTCTTTACTGCATCCCTCACTCCCTAACATTGACGAATTCACACGGAAATTCCGTCCCTATGATATACGAGTACTATGTGTTCTAAGACATTTCCTTCTAAATAGAGTAACGTTTCTATGGAAACGACAGGATTTTCTTTTGGGATACGACAATCACATTTCCGATCCACTAATCCTTCTTTACTGCATCCCTCACTCCCACACATTGACGAATTCACACGGAAATTGCGTCGCTATGAAATACTATGTGTTCTAAGACATTTCCTTCTAAATCGAGTAACGTTTCTATGGAAACGACAGGATTTTCTTTTGGGATACGACCATCTCATTTCCGATCCACTAATCCTTCTTTACTGCATCCCTCACTCCCACACATTGGCGAATTCACACGGAAGTTGCGTCGCTATGAAATACTATGTGTTCTAAGACATTTCCTTCTAAATCGAGTAACGTTTCTATGGAAACGACAGGATTTTCTTTTGGGATACGACAATCTCATTTCCGATCCACTAATCCTTCTTTACTGCATCCCTCACTCCCAAACATTGACGAATTCACACAGAAATTGCGTCGCTATGAAATACGAGTACTATGTGTTCTAACACATTTCCTTCTAAATCGAGTAACGTTACTATGGAAACGACAGGACTTTCTTTTGGGATACGTCAATCACATTTCCTATCCACTAATCCTTCTTTACTGCATCCCTCACTCCCACACATTGACGAATTCACACGGAAATTGCGTCGCTATGAAATACTATATGTTCTAAGACATTTCCTTCTAAATCGAGTAACGTTTCTATGGAAACGACAGGATTTTCTTTTGGGATACGACAATCTCATTTCCGATCCACTAATCCTTCTTTACTGCATCCCTCATTCCCACACATTGACGAATTCACACGGAAATTGCGTCGCCATGAAATACTATGTGTTCTAAGACATTTCCTTCTAAATCGAGTAACGTTTCTATGGAAACGACAGGATTTTCTTTTGGGATACGACAATCCCATTTCCGATCCACTAATATTTCTTTACTGCATCCCTCACTCCCAAACATTGACGAATTCACACGGAACTTCCGTCGCTATGAAATACGAGTACTATGTGTGCTAAGACATTTCCTTCTAAATTGAGTAACGTTTCTATGGAAACGACAGGACTTTCTTTTGGGATACGACATTCACATTTCCGATCCACTAATCCTTCTTTACTGCATCCCTCACTCCCACACATTGACGAATTCACACGGAAATTGCGTCGCTATTAATTACTATGTGTTCTAAGACATTTCCTTCAAAATCGAGTAACGTTTCTATATAAACGAAAGGATTTTCTTTTGGGATACGACAATCTCATTTCCGATCCACTAATCCTTCTTTACTGCATCCCTCACTCCCACACATTGACGAATTCACACGGAAATTGCGTCGCTATGAAATACTGTGTGTTCTAAGACATTTCCTTCTAAATCGAGTAACGTTTCTATGGAAACGACAGGATTTTCTTTTGGGATACGACAATCACATTTCCGATCCACTAATATTTCTTTACTGCATCCCTCACTCCCAAACATTGACGAATTCACACGGAAATTCCGTCGCTCTGAAATACGAGTACTATGTGTTCTAAGACATTTCCTTCTAAATCGAGTAACGTTTCTATGGAAACGACAGGATTTTCTTTTGGGATACGACAATCACATTTCCGATCCACTAATCCTTCTTTACTGCATCCCTCACTCCCACACATTGACGAATTCACACGGAAATTCCGTCGCCATGAATTACTATGGGTTCTATGACTTCTCCTTCTCAATCAAGTAACACTTCTATGGAAACGACAGGACTTTTTTTTGGGATACGACAATCTCATTTCCGATCCACTAATCCTTCTTTACTGCATCCCTCACTCCCAAACATTGACGAATTCACACGGAAATTGCGTCGCTATGAAATACTATGTGTTCTAAGACATTTCCTTCTAAATCGAGTAACGTTTCTATGGAAGCGACAGGTTTTTCTTTTGGGATACGACAATCTCATTTCCGATCCACTAACCCTTCTTTACTGCATCCCTCACTCCCAAACATTGACGAATTCACACGGAAATTGCGTCGCTATGAAATACGAGTACTATGTGTTCTAACACATTTCCTTCTAAATTGAGTAACGTTTCTATGGAAACGACAGGACTTTCTTTTGGGATACGACAATCACATTTCCGATCCACTAATCCTTCTTTACTGCATCCCTCACTCCCACCCATTGACGAATTCACACAGAAATTGCGTCGCTATGAAATACGAGTACTATGTGTTCTAAGACATTTCCTTCTAAATGGAGTAACGTTTCTATGGAAACGACAGGTTTTTCTTTTGGGATACGACAATCACATTTCCGATCCACTAATCCTGTTTTACTGCATCCCTCACTCCCAAACATTGACGAATTCACACGGAAATTCCGTCGCTATGAAATACGAGTACTATGTGTTCTAAGACATTTCCTTCTAAATCGAGTAACGTTTCTATGGAAACGACAGGATTTTCATTTGGTATACGACAATCACATTTCCGATCCACTAATCCTTCTTTACTGCATCCCTCACTCCCACACATTAACGAATTCACACGGAAATTGCGTCGCTATTAAATACTATGTGTTCTAAGACATTTCCTTCAAAATCGAGTAACGTTTCTATATAAACGAAAGGATTTTCTTTTGGGATACGACAATCTCATTTCCGATCCACTAATCCTTCTTTACTGCATCCCTCACTCCCACACATTGACGAATTCACACGGAAATTGCGTCGCTATGAAATACTGTGTGTTCTAAGACATTTCCTTCTAAATCGAGTAACGTTTCTATGGAAACGACAGGATTTTCTTTTGGGATACGACAATCACATTTCCGATCCACTAATATTTCTTTACTGCATCCCTCACTCCCAAACATTGACGAATTCACACGGAAATTCCGTCGCTATGAAATACGAGTACTATGTGTTCTAAGACATTTCCTTCTAAATCGAGTAACGTTTCTATGGAAACGACAGGATTTTCTTTTGGGATACGACAATCACATTTCCGATCCACTAATCCTTCTTTACTGCATCCCTCACTCCCACACATTGACGAATTCACACGGAAATTCCGTCGCTATGAATTACTATGGGTTCTATGACTTCTCCTTCTCAATCAAGTAACACTTCTATGGAAACGACAGGACTTTTTTTTGGGATACGACAATCTCATTTCCGATCCACTAATCCTTCTTTACTGCATCCCTCACTCCCAAACATTGACGAATTCACACGGAAATTGCGTCGCTATGAAATACTATGTGTTCTAAGACATTTCCTTCTAAATCGAGTAACGTTTCTATGGAAACGACAGGTTTTTCTTTTGGGATACGACAATCTCATTTCCGATCCACTAATCCTTCGTTACTGCATCCCTCACTCCCACACATTGACGAATTCACACGGAAATTGCGTCGCTATGAAATACGAGTACTATGTGTTCTAAGACATTTCCTTCTAAATCGAGTAACGTTTCTATGGAAACGACAGGATTTTCTTTTGGGATACGACAATCTCATTACCGATCCACTAATCCTTCTTTACTGCATCCCTCACTCCCACACATTGACGAATTCACACGGAAATTGCGTCGCTATGAAATACGAGTACTATGTGTTCTAAGACAATTCCTTCTAAATCGAGTAACGTTTCTGTGGAAACGACAGGATTTTCTTTTGGGATACGACAATCTCATTTCCGATCCACTAATCCTTCTTTACTGCATCCCTCACTCCCAAACATTGACGAATTCACACGGAAATTGCGTCGCTATGAAATACTATGTGTTCTAAGACATTTCCTTCTAAATCGAGTAACGTCTCTATGGAAACGACAGGTTTTTCTTTTGGGATACGACAATCTCATTTCCGATCCACTAACCCTTCTTTACTGCATCCCTCACTCCCAAACATTGACGAATTCACACGGAAATTGCGTCGCTATGAAATACGAGTACTATGTGTTCAAACACATTTCCTTCTAAATCGAGTAACGTTTCTATGGAAACGACAGGACTTTCTTTTGGGATACGACAATCACATTTCCGATCCACTAATCCTTCTTTACTGCATCCCTCACTCCCACACATTGACGAATTCACACGGAAATTGCGTCGCTATGAAATACTATGTGTTCTAAGACATTTCCTCCTAAATCGAGTAACGTTTCTATGGAAACGACAGGATTTTCTTTTGGGATACGACAATCACATTTCCGATCCACTAATATTTCTTTACTGCATCCCTCACTCCCTAACATTGACGAATTCACACGGAAATTCCGTCCCTATGATATACGAGTACTATGTGTTCTAAGACATTTCCTTCCAAATCGAGTAACGTTTCTATGGAAACGACAGGATTTTCTTTTGGGATACGACAATCACATTTCCGATCCACTAATCCTTCTTTACTGCATCCCTCACTCCCACACATTGACGAATTCACACGGAAATTGCGTCGCTATGAAATACTATGTGTTCTAAGACATTTCCTTCTAAATCGAGTAACGTTTCTATGGAAACGACAGGATTTTCTTTTGGGATACGACCATCTCATTTCCGATCCACTAATCCTTCTTTACTGCATCCCTCACTCCCACACATTGGCGAATTCACACGGAAGTTGCGTCGCTATGAAATACTATGTGTTCTAAGACATTTCCTTCTAAATCGAGTAACGTTTCTATGGAAACGACAGGATTTTCTTTTGGGATACGACAATCTCATTTCCGATCCACTAATCCTTCTTTACTGCATCCCTCACTCCCAAACATTGACGAATTCACACGGAAATTGCGTCGCTATGAAATACGAGTACTATGTGTTCTAAGACATTTCCTTCTAAATCGAGTAACGTTACTATGGAAACGACAGGACTTTCTTTTGGGATACGTCAATCACATTTCCTATCCACTAATCCTTCTTTACTGCATCCCTCACTCCCACACATTGACGAATTCACACGGAAATTGCGTCGCTATGAAATACTATATGTTCTAAGACATTTCCTTCTAAATCGAGTAACGTTTCTATGGAAACGACAGGATTTTCTTTTGGGATACGACAATCTCATTTCCGATCCACTAATCCTTCTTTACTGCATCCCTCATTCCCACACATTGACGAATTCACACGGAAATTGCGTCGCCATGAAATACTATGTGTTCTAAGACATTTCCTTCTAAATCGAGTAACGTTTCTATGGAAACGACAGGATTTTCTTTTGGGATACGACAATCACATTTCCGATCCACTAATATTTCTTTACTGCATCCCTCACTCCCAAACATTGACGAATTCACACGGAACTTCCGTCGCTATGAAATACGAGTACTATGTGTGCTAAGACATTTCCTTCTAAATTGAGTAACGTTTCTATGGAAACGACAGGACTTTCTTTTGGGATACGACATTCACATTTCCGATCCACTAATCCTTCTTTACTGCATCCCTCACTCCCACACATTGACGAATTCACACGGAAATTGCGTCGCTATTAATTACTATGTGTTCTAAGACATTTCCTTCAAAATCGAGTAACGTTTCTATATAAACGAAAGGATTTTCTTTTGGGATACGACAATCTCATTTCCGATCCACTAATCCTTCTTTACTGCATCCCTCACTCCCACACATTGACGAATTCACACGGAAATTGCGTCGCTATGAAATACTGTGTGTTCTAAGACATTTCCTTCTAAATCGAGTAACGTTTCTATGGAAACGACAGGATTTTCTTTTGGGATACGACAATCACATTTCCGATCCACTAATATTTCTTTACTGCATCCCTCACTCCCAAACATTGACGAATTCACACGGAAATTCCGTCGCTATGAAATACGAGTACTATGTGTTCTAAGACATTTCCTTCTAAATCGAGTAACGTTTCTATGGAAACGACAGGATTTTCTTTTGGGATACGACAATCACATTTCCGATCCACTAATCCTTCTTTACTGCATCCCTCACTCCCACACATTGACGAATTCACACGGAAATTCCGTCGCTATGAATTACTATGGGTTCTATGACTTCTCCTTCTCAATCAAGTAACACTTCTATGGAAACGACAGGACTTTTTTTTGGGATACGACAATCTCATTTCCGATCCACTAATCCTTCTTTACTGCATCCCTCACTCCCAAACATTGACGAATTCACACGGAAATTGCGTCGCTATGAAATACTATGTGTTCTAAGACATTTCCTTCTAAATCGAGTAACGTTTCTATGGAAGCGACAGGTTTTTCTTTTGGGATACGACAATCTCATTTCCGATCCACTAACCCTTCTTTACTGCATCCCTCACTCCCAAACATTGACGAATTCACACGGAAATTGCGTCGCTATGAAATACGAGTACTATGTGTTCTAACACATTTCCTTCTAAATTGAGTAACGTTTCTATGGAAACGACAGGACTTTCTTTTGGGATACGACAATCACATTTCCGATCCACTAATCCTTCTTTACTGCATCCCTCACTCCCACCCATTGACGAATTCACACAGAAATTGCGTCGCTATGAAATACGAGTACTATGTGTTCTAAGACATTTCCTTCTAAATGGAGTAACGTTTCTATGGAAACGACAGGTTTTTCTTTTGGGATACGACAATCACATTTCCGATCCACTAATCCTGTTTTACTGCATCCCTCACTCCCAAACATTGACGAATTCACACGGAAATTCCGTCGCTATGAAATACGAGTACTATGTGTTCTAAGACATTTCCTTCTAAATCGAGTAACGTTTCTATGGAAACGACAGGATTTTCATTTGGTATACGACAATCACATTTCCGATCCACTAATCCTTCTTTACTGCATCCCTCACTCCCACACATTAACGAATTCACACGGAAATTGCGTCGCTATTAAATACTATGTGTTCTAAGACATTTCCTTCAAAATCGAGTAACGTTTCTATATAAACGAAAGGATTTTCTTTTGGGATACGACAATCTCATTTCCGATCCACTAATCCTTCTTTACTGCATCCCTCACTTCCACACATTGACGAATTCACACGGAAATTGCGTCGCTATGAAATACTGTGTGTTCTAAGACATTTCCTTCTAAATCGAGTAACGTTTCTATGGAAACGACAGGATTTTCTTTTGGGATACGACAATCACATTTCCGATCCACTAATATTTCTTTACTGCATCCCTCACTCCCAAACATTGACGAATTCACACGGAAATTCCGTCGCTATGAAATACGAGTACTATGTGTTCTAAGACATTTCCTTCTAAATCGGGTAACGTTTCTATGGAAACGACAGGATTTTCTTTTGGGATACGACAATCACATTTCCGATCCACTAATCCTTCTTTACTGCATCCCTCACTCCCACACATTGACGAATTCACACGGAAATTCCGTCGCTATGAATTACTATGGGTTCTATGACTTCTCCTTCTCAATCAAGTAACACTTCTATGGAAACGACAGGACTTTTTTTTGGGATACGACAATCTCATTTCCGATCCACTAATCCTTCTTTACTGCATCCCTCACTCCCAAACATTGACGAATTCACACGGAAATTGCGTCGCTATGAAATACTATGTGTTCTAAGACATTTCCTTCTAAATCGAGTAACGTTTCTATGGAAACGACAGGTTTTTCTTTTGGGATACGACAATCTCATTTCCGATCCACTAACCCTTCTTTACTGCATCCCTCACTCCCAAACATTGACGAATTCACACGGAAATTGCGTCGCTATGAAATACGAGTACTATGTGTTCTAACACATTTCCTTCTAAATTGAGTAACGTTTCTATGGAAACGACAGGACTTTCTTTTGGGATACGACAATCACATTTCCGATCCACTAATCCTTCTTTACTGCATCCCTCACTCCCACCCATTGACGAATTCACACAGAAATTGCGTCGCTATGAAATACGAGTACTATGTGTTCTAAGACATTTCCTTCTAAATGGAGTAACGTTTCTATGGAAACGACAGGTTTTTCTTTTGGGATACGACAATCACATTTCCGATCCACTAATCCTGTTTTACTGCATCCCTCACTCCCAAACATTGACGAATTCACACGGAAATTCCGTCGCTATGAAATACGAGTACTATGTGTTCTAAGACATTTCCTTCTAAATCGAGTAACGTTTCTATGGAAACGACAGGATTTTCATTTGGTATACGACAATCACATTTCCGATCCACTAATCCTTCTTTACTGCATCCCTCACTCCCACACATTGACGAATTCACACGGAAATTCCGTCGCAATGAATTACTATGGGTTCTATGACTTCTCCTTCTAAATCAAGTAACGTTTCTATGGAAACGACAGGACTTTTTTTTTGGGATACGACAATCTCATTTCCGTTCCACTAATTCTTCTTTACTGCATCCCTCACTCCCAAACATTGACGAATTCACACGGAAATTGCGTCGCTATGAAATACTATGTGTTCTAAGACATTTCCTTCTAAATCGAGTAACGTTTCTATGGAAACGACAGGATTTTCATTTGGTATACGACAATCACATTTCCGATCCACTAATCCTTCTTTACTGCATCCCTCACTCCCAAACATTGACGAATTCACACGGAAATTCCGTCGCTATGAAATACGGGTACTATGTGTTCTATGACGATTCCTTCTAAATCGAGTAAAGTTTCTATGGAAACGACCGGATTTTCTTTTGGGATACGACAATCACATTTCCGATCCACTAATCCTTCTTTACTGCATCCCTCACTCCCACACATTGACGAATTCACACGGAAATTCCGTCGCTATGAAATACGAGTACTATGTGTTCTAAGACATTTCCTTCTAAATCGAGTAACGTTTCTATGGAAACGACAGGATTTTCTTTTGGGATATGACAATCACATTTCCGATCCACTAATCCTTCTTTACTGCATCCCTCACTCCCACACATTGACGAATTCACACGGAAATTCCGTCGCTGTGAAATACGAGTACTATGTGTTCTAAGACATTTCCTTCTAAATCGAGTAACGTTTCTATGGAAACGACAGGACTTTCTTTTGGGATACGACAATCACATTTCCGATCCACTAATCCTTCTTTACTGCATCCCTCACTCCCAAACATTGACGAATTCACACGGAAATTGGGTCGCTATGAAATTCTGTGTGTTCTAAGCCATTTCCTTCTAAATCGAGTAACGTTTCTATGGAAACGACAGGATTTTCTTTTGGGATACGACAATCTCATTTCCGATCCACTAATCCTTCTTTACTGCATCCCTCACTCCCAAACATTGACGAATTCACACGGAAATTGCGTCGCTATGAAATACTATGTGTTCTAAGACATTTCCTTCTAAATCGAGTAACGTTTCTATGGAAACGACAGGTTTTTCTTTTGGGATACGACAATCTCATTTCCGATCCACTAACCCTTCTTTACTGCATCCCTCACTCCCAAACATTGACGAATTCACACGGAAATTGCGTCGCTATGAAATACGAGTACTATGTGTTCTAACACATTTCCTTCTAAATTGAGTAACGTTTCTATGGAAACGACAGGACTTTCTTTTGGGATACGACAATCACATTTCCGATCCACTAATCCTTCTTTACTGCATCCCTCACTCCCACCCATTGACGAATTCACACAGAAATTGCGTCGCTATGAAATACGAGTACTATGTGTTCTAAGACATTTCCTTCTAAATGGAGTAACGTTTCTATGGAAACGACAGGTTTTTCTTTTGGGATACGACAATCACATTTCCGATCCACTAATCCTTTTTTACTGCATCCCTCACTCCCAAACATTGACGAATTCACACGGAAATTCCGTCGCTATGAAATACGAGTACTATGTGTTCTAAGACATTTCCTTCTAAATCGAGTAACGTTTCTATGGAAACGACAGGATTTTCATTTGGTATACGACAAACACATTTCCGATCCACTAATGGTTCTTTACTGCATCCCTCACTCCCACACATTGACGAATTCACACGGAAATTCCGTCGCAATGAATTACTATGGGTTCTATGACTTCTCCTTCTAAATCAAGTAACGTTTCTATGGAAACGACAGGACTTTTTTTTTGGGATTCGACAATCTCATTTCCGTTCCACTAATCCTTCTTTACTGCATCCCTCACTCCCAAACATTGACGAATTCACACGGAAATTGCGTCGCTATGAAATACTACGTGTTCTAAGACGTTTCCTTCTAAATCGAGTAACGTTTCTATGGACACGACAGGATTTTCTTTTGGGATACGACAATCTCATTTCCGATCCACTAACCCTTCTTTACAGCATCCCTCACTCCCAAACATTGACGAATTCACACGGAAATTGCGTCGCTATGAAATACGAGTACTATGTGTTGTAAGACATTTCCTTCTAAATCGAGTAACATTTCTATGGAAACGACAGGATTTTCTTTTGGGATACGACAATCACATTTCCGATCCACTAATCCTTCTTTACTGCATCCGTCACTCCCAAACATTGACGAATTCACACGGAAATTCCGTCGCTATGAAATACGGGTACTATGTGTTCTAAGACGATTCCTTCTAAATCGAGTAAAGTTTCTACGGAAACGACCGGATTTTCTTTTGGGATACGACAATCACATTTCCGATCCACTAATCCTTCTTTACTGCATCCCTCACTCCCACACATTGACGAATTCACACGGAAATTCCGTCGCTATGAAATACGAGTACTATGTGTTCTAAGACATTTCCTTCTAAATCGAGTAACGTTTCTATGGAAACGACAGGATTTTCTTTTGGGATATGACAATCACATTTCCGATCCACTAATCCTTCTTTACTGCATCCCTCACTCCCACACATTGACGAATTCACACGGAAATTCCGTCGCTATGAAATACGAGTACTATGTGTTCTAAGACATTTCCTTCTAAATCGAGTAACGTTTCTATGGAAACGACAGGACTTTCTTTTGGGATACGACAATCACATTTCCGATCCACTAATCCTTCTTTACTGCATCCCTCACTCCCAAACAATGACGAAATCACACGGAAATTGGGTCGCTATGAAATTGTATGTGTTCTAAGCCATTTCCTTCTAAATCGAGTAACGTTTCTATGGAAACGACAGGATTTTCTTTTGGGATACGACAATCTCATTTCCGATCCACTAATCCTTCTTTACTGCAACCCTCACTCCCACACATTGACGAATTCACACGGAAATTCCGTCGCTATGAAATACGAGTACTATGTGTTCTAAGACATTTCCTTCTAAATCGAGTAACTTTTCTATGGAAACGACAGGATTTTCTTTTGGGATACGACAATCACATTTCCGATCCACTAATCCTTCTTTACTGCATCCCTCACTCCCACACATTGTCGAATTCACACGGAAATTGCGTCGCTATGAATTAATGTGGGTTCTATGACTTCGCCTTCTAAATCAAGTAACGTTTCTATGGAAACGACAGGACTTTCTTTTGGGATACGACAATCACATTTCCGATCCACTACTCCTTCTTTACTGCATCCCTCACTCCCACACATTGACGAATTCACACGGAAATTCCGTCGCTATGAAATACGAGTACTATGTGTTCTAAGACATTTCCTTCTAAATCGAGTAACGTTTCTATGGAAACGACAGGACTTTCTTTTGGGATACGACAATCAAATTTCCGATCCACTAATCCTTCTTTACAGCATCCCTCACTCCCAAACATTGACGAATTCACACAGAAATTGGGTCGCTATGAAATTCTATGTGTTCTAAGCCATTTCCTTCTAAATCGAGTAACGTTTCTATGGAAACGACAGGATTTTCTTTTGGGATACGACAATCTCATTTCCGATCCACTAATCCTTCTTTACTGCATCCCTCACTATCACACATCGTCGAATTCACACGGAAATTGCGTCGCTATGAATTAATGTGGGTTCTATGACCTCGCCTTCTAAATCAACTAACGTTTCAATGGAAACGACAGGACTTTTTTTTTGGGATACGACAATCTCATTTCCGATCCACTAATCCTTCTTTACTGCATCCCTCACTCCCAAACATTGACGAATTCACACGGAAATTCCGTCGCTATGAAATACGAGTACTATGTGTTATAAGACATTTCCTTCTAAATCGAGTAACGTTTCTATGGAAACGACAGGATTTTCTTTTGGGATACGACAATCACATTTCCGATCCACTAATCCTTCTTTACTGCATCCCTCACTCCCACACATTGACGAATTCACACGGAAATTATGTCGCCATGGATTACTGTGGGTTCTATGACTTCTCCTTCTAAATCAAGTAACGTTTCTATGGAAACGACAGGACTTTTTTTTGGGATACGACAATCTCATTTCCGATCCACTAATCCTTCTTTACTGCATCCCTCACTCTTAATCACTGACGAATTCACACGGAAATTGCGTCGCTATGAAATACTATGTGTTCTAAGACATTTCCTTCTAAATCGAGTAAAGTTTCTATGGAAGCGACAGGATTTTCTTTTGGGATACGACAATCTTATTTCCGATCCACTAATCCTTCTTTACTGCATCCCTCACTCCCACACATTGACGAATTCACACGGAAAATGCGTCGCTATGAAATACGAGTACTATGTGTTCTAAGACATTTCCTTCTAAGTCGAGTAACGTTTCTATGGAAACGACAGGACATTCTTTTGGGATACGACAATCACATTTCCGATCCACTAATCCTTTGCTGCATGGCTCACTCCCACACATTGACGAATTAACACGGAAATTGCGTCGCTATGAATTACTATGGGTTCTATGAATTCTCCTTCTAAATCAAGTAACGTTTCTATGGAAACGACAGGACTTTTTTTTGGGATACGACAATCTCATTTCCGATCCACTACTCCTTCTTTACTGCATCCCTCACTCCCAAACATTGACGAATTCACACGGAAATTGCGTCGCTATGAAATACTATGTGTTCTAAGACATTTCCTTCTAAATCGAGTAACGTTTCTATGGAAACGACAGGATTTTCTTTTGGGATACGACAATCTCATTTCCGATCCACTAATCCTTCTTTACTGCATCCCTCACTCCCACACATTGACGAATTCGCACGGAAATTGCGTCGATGTGAATTACAATGGGTTCTATGACTTCTCCTTCTAAATCAAGTAACGTTTCTATGGATACGACAGGACTTTTTTTTGGTATACGACAATCTCATTTCCGATCCACTAATCTTTCTTTACTGCATCCCTCACTCCCAAACATTGACGAATTCACACGGATATTGCGCCGCTATGAAATACTATGTGTTCTAAGACATTTCTTTCTAAATCTAGTAACGTTTCTATGGAAACGACAGGATTTTCCTTTGGGATACGACAATCTCATTTCCGATCCACTAATCCTTCTTTACTGCATCCTTCACTACCAAACATTGACGAATTCACATGGAAATTCCGTCGCTATGAAATACGAGTACTATGTGTTCTAAGACAATTCCTTCTAAATCGAGTAACGTTTCTATGGAAACGACAGGATTTTCTTTTGGGATACGACAATCACATTTCCGCTCCACTAATCCTTCTTTACTGCATCCCTCACTCCCACACTTTGACGAATTCACACGGAAATTGCGTCGATGTGAATTACTATGGGTTCTATGACTTCTCCTTCTAAATCAAGTAACGTTTCTATGGAAACGACAGGACTTTTTTTGGTATACGACAATCTCAATTCCGATCCACTAATCTTTCTTTACTGCATCCCTCACTCCCAAACATTGACGAATTCACACGGAAATTGCGTCGCTATGAAATACTATGTGTTCTAAGACAATTCCTTTTAAATCGAGTAACGTTTCTATGGAAACGACAGGATTTTCTTTTGGGATACGACAATCTCATTTCCGATCCACTAATCCTTCTTTACTGCATCCCTCACTCCCACACATTGACGAATTCACACGGAAATTGCGTCGCTATGAAATACTATGTGTTCTAAGACATTTCCTTTTAAATCGAGTAACGTTTCTATGGAAACGACAGGATTTTCTTTTGGGATACGACAATCTCATTTCCGATCCACTAATCCTTCTTTACTGCATCCCTCACTCCCACACATTGACGAATTCACACGGAAAATGCGTCGCTATGAAATACTATGTGTTCTAAGACATTTCCTTTTAAATCGAGTAACGTTTCTATGGAAACGACAGGATTTTCTTTTGGGATACGACAATCTCATTTCCAATTAATTAATCCTTCTTTACTGCATCCCTCACTCCCAAACATTGACGAATTCACACAGAAATTGCAACGCTATGAAATACTATGTGTTCTAAGACATTTCCTTTTAAATCGAGTAACGTTTCTATGGAAACGACAGGATTTTCTTTTGGGATACGACAATCTCATTTCCGATCCACTAATCCTTCTTTACTGCATCCCTCACTCCCAAACATTGACGAATTCACACGGAAATTGCGTCGCTATGAAATACTATGTGTTCTAAGACATTTCCTTTTAAATCGAGTAACGTTTCTATGGAAACGACAGGATTTTCTTTTGGGATACGACAATCTCATTTCCGATCCACTAATCCTTCTTTACTGCATCCCTCACCCCCACACATTGACGAATTCACACGGAAATTGCGTCGCTATGATTTACTATGGGTTCTATGACTTCTCCTTCTAAATCAAGTAATGTTTCTATGAAACGACAGGACTCTTTTTTGGGATACGACAATCTCATTTCCAATCCATTAATCCTTCTTTACTGCATCCCTCACTCCCAAACATTGACGAATTCACACGGAAATTCCGTCGCTATGAAATACGAGTACTATGTGTTCTAAGAGATTTCTTTCTAAATCGAGTAACGTTTCTATGGAAACGACAGGATTTTCTTTTGGAATCCGACAATCACATTTCCGATCCACTAATCCTTCTTTACTGCATCCCTCACTCACAAACATTGACGAATTTACACGGAAATTGCGTCGCTATTAAATACGAGTACTGTGTGTTCTAAGACATTTCCTTCTAAATCAAGTAACGTTTCTATGGAAACGACAGGATTTTCTTTTGGGATACGACAATCACATTTCCGATCCACTAATCCTTCTTTACTGCATCCCTCACACCCAAACATTGACGAATTCACACGGAAATTCCGTCGCTATGTAATACGAGTACTATGTGTTCTAAGAGATTTCCTTCTAAATCGAGTAACGTTTCTATGGAAACGACAGGATTTTCTTTTGGGATACGACAATCACATTTCCGATCCACTAATCCTTCTTTACTGCATCGCTCACTCCCAAACATTGACGAATTCACACGGAAATTGCGTCGCTATGAAATACGAGTACTATGTGTTCTAAGACATTTCCTTCTAAATCGAGTAACGTTTCTATGGAAACGACAGGATTTTCTTTTGGGATACGACAATCACATATCCGATCCACTAATCCTTCTTTACTGCATCCCTCACTCCCAAACATTGACGAATTCACACGGAAATTGCGTCGCTATGAAATACGAGTACTATGTGTTCTAAGACATTTCCTTCTAAATCGAGTAACGTTTCTATGGAAACGACAGGATTTTCTTTTGGGATACGACAATCACATTTCCGATCCACTAATCCTTCTTTACTGCATCCCTCACTCCCAAACATTGACGAATTCACACGGAAATTCCGTCGCTATGAAATACGAGTACTATGTGTTCTAAGAGATTTCCTTCTAAATCGAGTAACGTTTCTATGGAAACGACAGGATTTTCTTTTGGGATACGACAATCTCATTTCCGATCCACTAATCCTTCTTTACTGCATCCCTCACTCCCAAACATTGACGAATTCACACGGAAATTGGGTCGCTATGAAATTCTATGTGTTCTAAGCCATTTTTTTCTAAATCGAGTAACGTTTCTATGGAAACGACAGGATTTTCTTTTGGGATACGACAATCTCATTTCCGATCCACTAATCCTTCTTTACTGCATCCCTCACTCCCACACATTGACAAATTCACACGGAAATTCCGTCGCTATGAAATACGAGTACTATGTGTTCTAAGACATTTCCTTCTAAATCGAGTAACTTTTCTATGGGAACGACAGGATTTTCTTTTGGGATACGACAATCACATTTCCGATCCACTAATCCTTCTTTACTGCATCCCTTACTCCCACACATCGTCGAATTCACACGGTAATTGCGTCGCTATGAATTAATGTGGGTTCTATGACTTCGCCATCTAAATCAAGTAACGTTTCTATGGAAACGACAGGACTTTTTTTTTCGGATACGACAATCTCCTTTCCGATCCACTAATCATTCTTTACTGCATCCCTCACTCCCAAACATTGACGAATTCACACGGAAATTGCGTCGCTATGAATTACTATGGGTTCTATGACTTCTCCTTCTAAATCGAGTAACGTTTCTATGGAAACGACAGGGTTTTCTTTTGGGATACGACATTCTCATTCCCGATCCACTAATCCTCCTTTACTGCATCCCTCACTCCCACACATTGACGAATTCACACGGAAATTGCGTCGCCATGAAATACGAGTACTATGTGTTCTAAGACATTTCCTTCTAAAACGAGTAACGTTTATATGGAAACGACAGGATTTTCTTTTGGGATACGACAATCTCATTTCCGATCCACTTAGCCTTCTTTACTGCATCCCTCACTCCCAAACATTGACGAAATCACACGGAAATTGCGTCGCTATGAAATACTATGTGTTCTAAGACATTTCCTTCTAAATCGAGTAACGTTTCTATGGAAACGACAGGATTTTCTTTTGGGATACGTCAATCACATTTCCGATCCACTAATCATTCTTTACTGCATCCCTCACTCCCATACATTGACGAATTCACACGGAAATTGCGTCGCTATGAATTACTATGGGTTCTATGACTTCTCCTTCTAAATCGAGTAACGTTTCTATGGAAACGACAGGGTTTTCTTTTGGGATACGACATTCTCATTCCGGATCCACTAATCCTCCTTTACTGCATCCCTCACTCCCACACATTGACGAATTCACACGGAAATTGCGTCGCTATGAAATACGAGTACTATGTGTTCTAAGACATTTCCTTCTAAATCGAGTAACGTTTATATGGAAACGACAGGATTTTCTTTTGGGATACGACAATCACATTTCCGATCCACTAATCCTTCTTTACTGCATCCCTCACTCCCAAACATTGACGAATTCACACGGAAATTCCGTCGCTATGAAATACGTGTACTATGTGTTCTAAGAGATTTCCTTCTAAATCGAGTAACGTTTCTATGGAAACGAAAGGATTTTCTTTTGGGATACGACAATCACATTTCCGATCCACCAATCCTTCTTTACTGCATCCCTCACTCCCAAACATTGACGAATTCACACGGAAATTGCGTCGCTATGAAATACGAGTACTATGTGTTCTAAGACATTTCCTTCTAAATCGAGTAACGTTTCTATGGAAACGACAGGATTTTCTTTTGGGATACGACAATCACATTTCCGATCCACTAATCCTTCTTTACTGCATCCCTCACTCCCAAACATTGACGAATTCACACGGAAATTGCGTCGCTATGAAATACGAGTACTATGTGTTCTAAGACATTTCCTTCTAAATCGAGTAACGTTTCTATGGAAACGACAGGATTTTCTTTTGGGATACGACAATCTCATTTCCGATCCACTAATCCTTCTTTACTGCATCCCTCACTCCCAAACATTGACGAATTCACACGGAAATTGGGTCGCTATGAAATTCTATGTGTTCTAAGCCATTTCCTTCTAAATCGAGTAACGTTTCTATGGAAACGACAGGATTTTCTTTTGGGATACGACAATCTCATTTCCGATCCACTAATCCTTCTTTACTGCATCCCTCACTCCCACACATTGACGAATTCACACGGAAATTCCGTCGCTATGAAATACGAGTACTATGTGTTCTAAGACATTTCCCTCTAAATCGAGTAACTTTTCTATGGGAACGACAGGATTTTCTTTTGGGATACGACAATCACATTTCCGATCCACTAATCCTTCTTTACTGCATCCCTTACTCCCACACATCGTCGAATTCACACGGTAATTGCGTCGCTATGAATTAATGTGGGTTCTATGACTTCGCCTTCTAAATCAAGTAACGTTTCTATGGAAACGACAGGACTTATTTTTTGGGATACGACAATCTCATTTCCGATCCACTAATCCTTCTTTACTGCATCCCTCACTCCCAAACATTGACGAATTCACACGGAAATTGCGTCGCAATGAAATACTATGTGTTCTAAGACATTTCCTTCTAAATCGAGTAACTTTTCTATGGAAACGACAGGATTTTCTTTTGGGATACGACAATCATATTTCCGATCCACTAATCCTTCTTTACTGCATCCCTCACTCCCAAACATTGGCGAATTCACACGGAAATTGCGTCGCTATGAAATACTATGTGTTCTACGACATTTCCTTCTAAATCGAGTAACGTTTCTATGGAAACGACAGGATTTTCTTTTGGGATACGACAATCTAATTTCCGATCCACTAATCCTTCTTTACTGCATCCCTCACTCCCACACATTGACGAATTCACACGGAAATTCCGTCGCTATGAAATACGAGTACTATGTGTTCTAAGCCACTTCCTTCTAAATCGAGTAACGTTTCTATGGAAACGACAGGATTTTCTTTTGGGATACGACAATCTCATTTCCGATCCACTAATCCTTCTTTACTGCATCCCTCACTCCCAAACATTGACGAATTCACTCGGAAATTGCGTCGCTATGAAATACTATGTGTTCTAAGACATTTTCTTTTAAATCGAGTAACGTTTCTATGGAAACGACAGGATTTTCTTTTGGGATACGACAATCTCATTTCCGATCCACTAATCTTTCTTTACTCCATCCCTCACTCCCACACATTGACGAATTCACACGGAAATTGCGTCGCTCTGAAATACTATGTGTTCTAAGACATTTCCTTCTAAATCGAGTAACGTTTCTATGGAAACGACAGGATTTTCTTTTGGGATACGTCAATCACATTTCCGATCCACTAATCATTCTTTACTGCATCCCTAACTCCCAAACATTGACGAATTCACACGGAAATTGCGTCGCTATGAATTACTATGGGTTCTATGACTTCTCCTTCTAAATCGAGTAACGTTTCTATGGAAACGACAGGGTTTCCTTTTGGGATACGACATTCTCATTCCCGATCCACTAATCCTCCTTTACTGCATCCCTCACTCCCACACATTGACGAATTCACACGGAAATTGCGTCGCTATGAAATACGAGTACTATGTGTTCTAAGACATTTCCTTCTAAATCGAGTAACGTTTCTATGGAAACGACAGGATTTTCTTTTCGGATACGACAATCACATTTCCGATCCACTAATCCTTCTTTACTGCATCCCTCACTCCCAAACATTGACGAATTCACACGGAAATTCCGTCGCTATGAAATACGAGTACTATGTGTTCTAAGAGATTTCTTTCTAAATCGAGTAACGTTTCTTTGGAAACGACAGGATTTTCTTTTGGGATCCGACAATCACATTTCCGATTCACTAATCCTTCTTTACTGCATCCCTCACTCCCAAACATTGACGAATTCACACGGAAATTGCGTCGCTAGGAAATACGAGTACTATGTGTTCTAAGACATTTCCTTCTAAATCGAGTAACGTTTCTATGGAAACGACAGGATTTTCTTTTGGGATACGACAATCACATTTCCGATCCACTAATCCTTCTTTACTGCATCCCACACTCCCAAACATTGACGAATTCACACGAAAATTCCGTCGCTATGAAATACGAGTACTATGTGTTCTAAGAGATTTCCTTCTAAATCGAGTAACGTTTCTATGGAAACGACAGGATTTTCTTTTGGGATACGACAATCATATTTCCGATCCACTAATCCTTCTTTACTGCATCCCTCACTCCCAAACATTATCGAATTCACACGGAAATTGCGTCGCTATGAAATACGAGTACTATGTGTTCTAAGACATTTCCTTCTAAATCGAGTAACGTTTCAATGGAAACGACAGGATTTTCTTCTGGAATACGACAATCACATTTTCGATCCACTAATCCTTCTTTACTGCATCCCTCACTCCCAAACATTGACGAATTCACACGGAAATTGCGTCGCTATGAAATACGAGTACTATGTGTTCTAAGACATTTTCTTCTAAATCGAGTAACGTTTCTATGGAAACGACAGGATTTTCTTTTGGGATACGACAATCACATTTCCGATCCACTAATCCTTCTTTACTGCATCCCCCACTCCCAAACATTAACGAATTCACACGGAAATTCCGTCGCTATGAAATACGAGTACTATGTGTTCTAAGAGATTTCCTTCTAAATCGAGTAACGTTTCTATGTAAACGACAGGATTTTCTTTTGGGATACGACAATCTCATTTCCGATCCACTAATCCTTCTTTACTGCATCCCTCACTCCCAAACATTGACGAATTCACACGGAAATTGGGTCGCTATGAAATTCTATGTGTTCTAAGCCATTTCCTTCTAAATCGAGTAACGTTTCTATGGAAACGACAGGATTTTCTTATGGGATACGACAATCTCATTTACGATCAACTAATCCTTCTTTACTGCATCCCTCACTCCCACACATTGACGAATTCACACGGAAATTCCGTCGCTATGAAATACGAGTACTATGTGTTCTAAGACATTTCCTTCTAAATCGAGAAACGTTTCTATGGAAACGACAGGATTTTCTTTTGGGATCCGACAATCACATTTCCGATCCACTAATGCTTCTTTACTGCATCCCTCACTCCCAAACATTGACGAATTCACACGGAAATTGCGTCGCTAGGAAATACGAGTACTATGTGTTCTAAGACATTTCCTTCTAAATCGAGTAACGTTTCTATGGAAACGACAGGATTTTCTTTTGGGATACGACAATCTCATTTCCGATCCACTAATCCTTCTTTACTGCATCCCTTACTCCCACACAGCGTCGAATTCACACGGTAATTGCGTCGCTATGAATTAATGTGGGTTCTATGACTTCGCCTTCTAAATCAAGTAACGTTTCTATGGAAACGACAGGACTTTTTTTTTGGGATACGACAATCTCATTTCCGATCCACTAATCCTTCTTTACTGCATCCCTCACTCCCAAACATTGACGAATTCACACGGAAATTGCGTCGCTATGAAATACTATGTGTTCTAAGGCATTTCCTTCTAAATCGAGTAACGTTTCTATGGAAACGACAGGATTTTCTTTTGGGATACGACAATCACATTTCCGATCCACTAATCCTTCTTTACTGCATCCCTCACTCCCAAACATTGACGAATTCACACGGAAATTGCGTCGCTATGAAATACTATGTGTTCTACGACATTTCCTTCTAAATCGAGTAACGTTTCTATGGAAACGACAGGATTTTCTTTTGGGATACGTCAATCACATTTCCGATCCACTAATCATTCTTTACTGCATCCCTCACTCCCAAACATTGACGAATTCACACGGAAATTGCGTCGCTATGAATTACTATGGGTTCTATGACTTCTCCTTCTAAATCGAGTAACGTTTCTATGGAAACGACAGGATTTTCTTTTGGGATCCGACAATCACATTTCCGATTCACTAATCCTTCTTTACTGCATCCCTCACTCCCAAACATTGACGAATTCACACGGAAATTGCGTCGCTATGAAATACGAGTACTATGTGTTCTAAGACATTTCCTTCTAAATCGAGTCACGTTTCTATGGAAACGACAGGATTTTCTTTTGGGATACGACAATCACATTCCCGATCCACTAATCCTCATTTACTGCATCCCTCACTCCCACACATTGACGAATTCACACGGAAATTGCGTCGCTATGAAATACGAGTACTATGTGTTCTAAGACATTTCCTTCTAAATCGAGTAACGTTTCAATGGAAACGACAGGATTTTCTTTTCGGATACGACAATCACATTTCCGATCCACTAATCCTTCTTTACTGCATCCCTCACTCCCAAACATTGACGAATTCACACGGAAATTCCGTCGCTATGAAATACGAGTACAATGTGTTCTAAGAGATTTCTTTCTAAATCGAGTAACGTTTCTTTAAAAACGACAGGATTTTCTTTTGGGATCCGACAATCACATTTCCGATTCACTAATCCTTCTTTACTGCATCCCTCACTCCCAAACATTGACGAATTCACACGGAAATTGCGTCGCTATGAAATACGAGTACTATGTGTTCTAAGACATTTCCTTCTAAATCGAGTAACGTTTCTATGGAAACGACAGGATTTTCTTTTGGGATACGACAATCACATTTCCGATCCACTAACCCTTCTTTACTGCATCCCTCACTCCCAAACATTGACGAATTCACACGGAAATTCCGTCGCTATGAAATACGAGTACTATGTGTTCTAAGAGATTTCCTTCTAAATCGAGTAACGTTTCTATGGAAACGACAGGATTTTCTTTTGGGATACGACAATCACATTTCCGATCCACTAATCCTTCTTTACTGCATCCCTCACTCCCAAACATTATCGAATTCACACGGAAATTGCGTCGCTATGAAATACGAGTACTATGTGTTCTAAGACATTTCCTTCTAAATCGAGTAACGTTTCAATGGAAACGACAGGATTTTCTTTTGGAATACGACAATCACATTTTCGATCCACTAATCCTTCTTTACTGCATCCCTCACTCCCAAACATTGACGAATTCACACGGAAATTGCGTCGCTATGAAATACGAGTGCTATGGGTTCTAAGACATTTTCTTCTAAATCGAGTAACGTTTCTATGGAAACGACAGGATTTTCTTTTGGGATACGACAGTCACATTTCCGATCCACTAATCCTTCTTTACTGCATCCCTCACTCCCAAACATTAACGAATTCACACGGAAATTCCGTCGCTATGAAATACGAGTACTATGTGTTCTAAGAGATTTCCTTCTAAATCGAGTAACGTTTCTATGGAAACGACAGGATTTTCTTTTGGGATACGACAATCTCATTTCCGATCCACTAATCCTTCTTTACTGCATCCCTCACTCCCAAACATTGACGAATTCACACGGAAATTGGGTCGCTATGAAATTCTATGTGTTCTAAGCCATTTCCTTCTAAATCGAGTAACGTTTCTATGGAAACGACAGGATTTTCTTTTGGGATACGACAATCTCATTTCCGATCAACTAATCCTTCTTTACTGCATCCCTCACTCCCACACATTGACGAATTCACACGGAAATTCCGTCGCTATGAAATACGAGTTCTATGTGTTCTAAGAGATTTCCTTCTAAATCGAGTAACGTTTCTATGGAAACGACAGGATTTTCTTTTGGGATACGACAATCTCATTTCCGATCCACTAATCCTTCTTTACTGCATCCCTTACTCCCACACAGCGTCGAATTCACACGGTAATTGCGTCGCTATGAATTAATGTGGGTTCTATGACTTCGCCTTCTAAATCAAGTAACGTTTCTATGGAAACGACAGGACTTTTTTTTTGGGATACGACAATCTCATTTCCGATCCACTAATCCTTCTTTACTGCATCCCTCACTCCCAAACATTGACGAATTCACACGGAAATTGCGTCGCTATGAAATACTATGTGTTCTAAGGCATTTCCTTCTAAATCGAGTAACGTTTCTATGGAAACGACAGGATTTTCTTTTGGGATACGACAATCACATTTCCGATCCACTAATCCTTCTTTACTGCATCCCTCACTCCCAAACATTGACGAATTCACACGGAAATTGCGTCGCTATGAAATACTATGTGTTCTACGACATTTCCTTCTAAATCGAGTAACGTTTCTATGGAAACGACAGGATTTTCTTTTGGGATACGACAATCTCATTTCCGATCCACTAATCCTTCTTTACTGCATCCCTCACTCCCACACATTGACGAATTCACACGGAAATTCCGTCGCTATGAAATACGAGTATTATGTGTTCTAAGACATTTCCTTCTAAATCGAGTAACGTTTCTATGGAAACGACAGGATTTTCTTTTGGGATACGACAATCACATTTCCGATCCACTAATCCTTCTTTACTGCATCCCTCACTCCCACACATTGACTAATTGACACGGAAATTGCGTCGCTATGGATTACTGTGGGTTCTATGACTTCTCCTTCTAAATCAAGTAACGTTTCTATGGAAACGTCAGGACTTTTTTTTGGGATACGACAATCTCATTTCCGATCCACTAATCCTTCTTTACTGCATCCCTCACTCCCACACATTGACGAATTCACAAGGAAATTGCGTCGCTATGAAATACGAGTACTATGTGTTCTAAGACAATTCCTTCTAAATCGAGTAACGTTACTATGGAAACGACAGGATTTACTTTCGGGATACGACAATCTCATTTCCGATCCACTAATCCTTCTTTACTGCATCCCTCACTCCCAAACATTGGCGAATTCACACGGAAATTGCGTCGCTATGAAATACTATGTGTTCTAAGACATTTCCTTCTAAATCGAGTAACGTTTCTATGGAAGCGACAGGATTTTCTTTTGGGATACGACAATCTCATTTCCGATCCACTAATCCTTCTTTACTGCATCCCTCACTCCCACACATTGACGAATTCACACGGAAATTGCGTCGCTATGAAATACGAGTACTATGTGTTCTAAGACATTTCCTTCTAAATCGAGTAACGTTTCTATGGAAACGACAAGATATTCTTTCGGGATACGACAATCACATTTCCGATCCACTAATCCTCCTTTGCTGCATCCCTCACTCCCACACATTGACGAAATCACACGGAAATTGCGTCGCTATGAAATACGAGTACTATGTGTTCTAAGAGATTTCCTTCTAAATCGAGTAACGTTTCTATGGAAACGACAGGATTTTCTTTTGGGATACGACAATCTCATTTCCGATCCACTAATCCTTCTTTACTGCATCCCTCACTCCCAAACATTGACGAATTCACACGGAAATTGGGTCGCTATGAAATTCTATGTGTTCTAAGCCATTTCCTTCTAAATCGAGTAACGTTTCTATGGAAACGACAGGATTTTCTTTTGGGATACGACAATCTCATTTCCGATCAGCTAATCCTTCTTTACTGCATCCCTCACTCACACACGTTGACGAATTCACACGGAAATTCCGTCGCTATGAAATACGAGTACTATGTGTTCTATAACATTTCCTTCTAAATCGAGTAACGTTTCTATGGAAACGACAGGATTTTCTTTTGGGATACGACAATCACATTTCCGATCCACTAATCCTTCTTTACTGCATCCCTCACTCACACACATTGACGAATTCACACGGAAATTCCGTCGCTATGAAATACGAGTACTATGTGTTCTAAGAGATTTCTTTCTAAATCGAGTAACGTTTCTATGGAAACGACAGGATTTTCTTTTGGGATCCGACAATCACATTTCCGATCCACTAATCCTTCTTTACTGCATCCCTCACTCCCAAACATTGACGAATTCACACGGAAATTGCGTCGCTATGAAATACGAGTACTATGTGTTCTAAGACATTTTCTTCTAAATCGAGTAACGTTTCTATGGAAACGACAGGATTTTCTTTTGGGATACGACAATCTCATTTCCGATCCACTAATCCTTCTTTACTGCATCCCTTACTCCCACACAGCGTCGAATTCACACGATAATTGCGTCGCTATGAATTAATGTGGGTTCTATGACTTCGCCTTCTAAATCAAGTAACGTTTCTATGGAAACGACAGGACTTTTTTTTTGGGATACGACAATCTCATTTCCGATCCACTAATCCTTCTTTACTGCATCCCTCACTCCCAAACATTGACGAATTCACACGGAAATTGCGTCGCTATGAAATACTATGTGTTCTAAGACATTTCCTTCGAAATCGAGTAACGTTTCTATAAAAACGACAGGATTTTCTTTTGGGATACAACAATCACATTTCCGATCCACTAATCCTTCTTTACTGCATCCCTCACTCCCAAACATTGACGAATTCACACGGAAATTGCGTCGCTATGAAATACTATGTGTTCTACGACATTTCCTTCTAAATCGAGTAACGTTTCTATGGAAACGACAGGATTTTCTTTTGGGATACGACAATCTCATTTCCAATCCACTAATCCTTCTTTACTGCATCCCTCACTCTCACACATTGACGAATTCACACGGAAATTCCGTCGCTATGAAATACGAGTATTATGTGTTCTAAGACATTTCCTTCTAAATCGAGTAACGTTTCTATGGAAACGACAGGATTTTCTTTTGGGATACGACAATCACATTTCCGATCCACTAATCCTTCTTTACTGCATCCCTCACTCCCACACATTGACTAATTCACACGGATATTGCGTCGCTATGGATTAGTGTGGGTTCTATGACTTCTCCTTCTAAATCAAGTAACGTTTCTATGGAAACGGCAGGACTTTTTTTTGGGATACGACAATCACATTTCCGATCCACTAATCCTTCTTTACTGCATCCCTCACTCTTAAACACTGACGAATTCACACGGAAATTGCGTCGCTATGAAATACTATGTGTTCTAAGACATTTCCTTCAAAATCGAGTAACGATTCTATGGAAACGACAGGATTTTCTTTTGGGATACGACAATCACATTTCCGATCCACTAATCCTTCTTTACTGCATCCCTCACTCACACACATTGACGAATTCACACGGAAATTACGTCGCTATAAAATACGAGTACTAAGTGTTCTAAGACATTTCCTTCTAAATCGAGTAACGTTTCTATGGAAACGACAGGATTTTCTTTTGGGATACGACAATCACATTTCCGATCCACTAATCCTTCTTTACTGCATCCCTCACTCCCAAACATTGACGAATTCACACGGAAATTTGGTCGCTATGAAATTCTATGTGTTCTAAGCCATTTCCATCTAAATCGAGTAACGTTTCTATGGAAACGACAGGATTTTCTTTTGGGATACGACAATCTCATTTCCGATCAACTAATCCTTCTTTACTGCATCCCTCACTCCCACACATTGACGAATTCACACGGAAATTCCGTCGCTATGATATTCGAGTACTATGTGTTCTAAGACATTTCCTTCTAAATCGAGTAACGTTTCTATGGAAACGACAGGATTTTCTTTTGGGATACGACAATCACATTTCCGATCCACTAATCCTTCTTTACTGCATCCCTTACTCCCAAACATTGACGAATTCACACGGAAATTCCGTCGCTATGAAATACGAGTACTATGTGTTCTAAGAGATTTCTTTCTAAATCGAGTAACGTTTCTATGGAAACGACAGGATTTTCTTTTGGGATCCGACAATCGCATTTCCGATCCACTAATCCTTCTTTACTGCATCCCTCACTCCCAAACATTGACGAATTCACACGGAAATTGCGTCGCTATGAAATACTATGTGTTCTACGACATTTCCTTCTAAATCGAGTACCGTTTCTATGGAAACGACAGGATTTTCTTTTGGGATATGACAATCTCATTGCCGATCCACTAATCCTTATTTACTGCATCCCTCACTCCCACACATTGACGAATTCACACGGAAATTCCGTCGCTATGAAATACGAGTATTATGTGTTCTAAGACATTTCCTTCTAAATCGAGTAACGTTTCTATGGAACCGACAGGATTTTCTTTTGGGATACGACAATCACATTTCCGATCCACTAATCCTTTTTTACTGCATCCCTCACTCCCACACATTGACTAATTCACACGGAAATTGCGTCGCTATGGATTACTGTGGGTTCTATGACTTCTCCTTCTAAATCAAGTAACGTTTCTATGGAAACGACAGGACTTTTTTTTTGGGATACGACAATCTCATTTCCGATCCACTAATCCTTCTTTACTGCATCCCTCACTCTTAAACACTGACGAATTAACACGGAAATTGCGTCGCTATGAAATACTATGTGTCCTAAGACATTTCCTTCTAAATCGAGTAACGTTTCTATGGAAACGACAGGATTTTCTTTTGGGATACGACATTCTCATTTCCGATCCACTAATCCTTCTTTACTGCATCCCTCACTCCCACACATTGACGAATTCACACGGAAATTGCGTCGCTATGAAATACGAGTTCTATGTGTTCTAAGACAATTCCTTCTAAATCGAGTAACGTTTCTATGGAAACGACAGGATTTTCTTTCGGGATACGACAATCTCATTTCCGATCCACTAATCCTTCTTTACTGCATCCCTCACTCCCAAACATTGGCGAATTCACACGGAAATTGCGTCGCTATGAAATACTATGTGTTCTAAGACATTTCCTTCTTAATCGAGTAACGTTTCTATGGAAGCGACAGGATTTTCTTTTGGGATACGACAATCTCATTTCCGATCCACTAATCCTTCTTTACTGCATCCCTCACTCCCACACATTGACGAATTCACACGGAAATTGCGTCGCTATGAAATACGAGTACTATGTGTTCTAAGACATTTAATTCTAGAATCGAGTAACGTGTCTATGGAAACGAATTGTGTGTGTGAAATCTTATGGGACTTAACTGCTAAGGTCATCAGTCCCCAAGCTTACACTCTACTTAACCTAAATTATCCTAAGGACTAACACACACACCCATGCCTGAGGGAGGTCTCGAACCTCCGACGGGACCAGCCGCACAGTCCATGACTGCAGCGCCCCAGATCGCTCGGCTAATCCCGCGCGGCTATGGAAACGACAAGACATTCTTTCGGGATACGACAATCACATTTCCGATCCACTAATCCTACTTTGCTGCATCCCTCACTCCCACACATTGACGAATTCACACGGAAATTGCGTCGCTATGAAATACGAGTACTATGTGTTCTAAGAGATTTCCTTCTAAATCGAGTAACGTTTCTATGGAAACGACTGGATTTTCTTTTGGGATACGACAATCTCATTTCCGATCCACTAATCCTTCTTTACTGCATCCCTAACTCCCAAACATTGACGAATTCACACGGAAATTGGGTCGCTATGAAATTCTATGTGTTCTAAGCCATTTCCTTCTAAATCGAGTAACGTTTCTATGGAAACGACAGGATTTTCTTTTGGGATACGACAATCTCATTTCCGATCAACTAATCCTTCTTTACTGCATCCCTCACTCCCACACATTGACGAATTCACACGGAAATTCCGTCGCTATGAAATACGAGTACTATGTGTTCTAAGACATTTCCTTCTAAATCGAGTAACGTTTCTATGGAAACGACAGGATTTTCTTTTGGGATACGACAATCACATTTCCGATCCACTAAACCTTCTTTACTGCATCCCTCACTCCCAAACATTGACGAATTCACACGGAAATTCCGTCGCTATGATATACGAGTACTATGTGTTCTAAGAGATTTCTTTCTAAATCGAGTAACGTTTCTATGGAAACGACAGGATTTTCTTTTGGGATCCGACAATCACATTTCCGATCCACTAATCCTTCTTTACTGCATCCCTCACTCCCAAACATTGACGAATTCACACGGAAATTGCGTCGCTATGAAATACGAGTACTATGTGTTCTAAGACATTTCCTTCTAAATCGAGTAACGTTTCTATGGAAACGACAGGATTTTCTTTTGGGATACGACAATCTCATTTCCGATCCACTAATCCTTCTTTACTGCATCCCTTACTCCCACACAGCGTCGAATTCACACGGTAATTGCGTCGCTATGAATTAATGTGGGTTCTATGACTTCGCCTTCTAAATCAAGTAACGTTTCTATGGAAATGACAGGACTTTTTTTTTGGGATACGACAATCTCATTTCCGATCCACTAATCCTTCTTTACTGCATCCCTCACTCCCAAACATTGACGAATTCACACGGAAATTGCGTCGCTATGAAATACTATGTGTTCTAAGACATTTCCTTCTAAATCGAGTAACGTTTCTATGGAAACGACAGGATTTACTTTTGGGATACGACAATCACATTTCCGATCCACTAATCCTTCTTTACTGCATCCCTCACTCCCACACATTGACTAATTCACACGGAAATTGCGTCGCTATGGATTACTGTGGGTTCTATGACTTCTCCTTCTAAATCAAGTAACGTTTCTATGGAAACGACAGGACTTATTTTTGGGATACGACAATCTCATTTCCGATCCACTAATCCTTCTTTAATGCATCCCTCACTCCCACACATTGACGAATTCACACGGAAATTGCGTCGCTATGAAATACGAGTACTATGTGTTCTAAGACAATTCCTTCTAAATCGAGTAACGTTTTTATGGAAACGACAGGATTTTCTTTCGGGATACGACAATCTCATTTCCGATCCACTAATCCTTCTTTACTGCATCCCTCACTCCCAAACATTGACGAATTCACACGGAAATTGCGTCGCTATGAAATACTGTGTGTTCTAAGACATTTCCTTCTAAATCGAGTAACGTTTCTATGGAAACGACAGGATTTTCTTTTGGGATACGACAATCTCATTTCCGATCCACTAATCCTTCTTTACTGCATCCCTCACTCCCACACATTGACGAATTCACACGGAAATTGCGTCGCTATGAAATACGAGTACTGTGTGTTCTAAGACATTTCCTTCTAAATCGAGTAACGTTTCTATGGAAACGACAGGATTTTCTTTTTGGATACGACAATCACATTTCCGATCCACTAATCCTTCTTTACTGCATCCCTCACTCCCAAACATTGACGAATACACACGGAAATTCCGTCGCTATGAAATACGAGTACATTGTGTTCTAAGACATTTCCTTCTAAATCGAGTAACGTTTCTATGGAAACGACAGGATTTTCTTCTGGGATACGACAATCTCATTTCCGATCCACTAATCCTTCTTTACTGCATCCCTCACTCCCACACATTGACGAATTCACACGGAAATTGCGTCGCTATGAAATACGAGTACTATGTGTTCTAAGACATTTCCTTCTAAATCGAGTAACGTTTCTATAGAAACGACAGGATTCTCCTTTGGGATACGACAATCACATTTCCGATCCACTAATCCTTCTTTACTGCATCCCTCACTCCCACACATTGACGAATTCACACGGAAATTCCGTCGCTATGAAATACTATGTGCTCTAAGACATTTCCTTCTAAATCGAGTAACGTTTCTATGGAAACGACAAAATTTTCTTTTGGGATACGACAATCTCATTTCCGATCCACTAATCCTTCTTTACTGCATCCCTCACTCCCAAACATTTACGAATTCACGTGAAATTCCGTCGCTATGAAATACGAGTACTATGTGTTCTAAGACATTTCCTTCTAAATCGAGTAACGTTTCTATGGAAACGACAGGAAATTCTTTTGGGATACGACAATCACATTTCCGATCCACTAATCCTTCTTTACAGCATCCCTCACTCCCACACATTGACGAATTCACACGGAAATTGCGTCGCTATGAAATACGAGTACTATGTGTTCTAAGACATTTCCTTTTAAATCGAGTAACGTTTCTATGGAACCGAGAGGATTTTCTTTTGGGATACGACAATCACATGTCCGATCCACTAATCCTTCTTTACTGCATCCCTCACTCCCACACATTGACGAATTCACACGGAAATTGCGTCGATGTAAATTTTTATGGGTTCTATGACTTCTCCTTCTAAATCAAGTAACGTTTCTATGGAAACGACAGGACTTTTTTTTGGGATACGACAATCTCATTTCCGATCCACTAATCTTTCTTTACTGCATCCCTCACTCCCAAACATTGACGAATTCACACGGACATTGCGCCGCTATGAAATACTATGTGTTCTAAGACATTTCCTTCTAAATCTAGTAACGTTTCTATGGAAACGACAGGATTTTCCTTTGGAATACGACAATCTCATTTCCAATCCACTAATCCTTCTTTACTGCATCCTTCACTCCCAAACATTGACGAATTCACATGGAAATTCCGTCGCTATGAAATACGAGTACTATGTGTTCTAAGACAATTCCTTCTAAATCGAGTAACGTTTCTATGGAAACGACAGGATTTTCTTTTGGGATACGACAATCAAATTTCCGATCCACTAATCCTTCTTTACTGCATTCCTCACTCCCAAACAGTGACGAATTCACGCGGAAATTGCGTCGCTATTAAATACTATGTGTTCTAAGACATTTCTTTCTAAATCGAGTAACGTTTCTATGGACACGACAGGATTTTCTTTTGGGATACGACAATCTCATTTCCGATCCACTAATCCTTCTTTACTGCATCCCTCACTCCCACACGTTGACGAATTCACACAGAAATTGCGTCGCTATGAAATACGAGTACTATGTGTTCTAAGACATTTCCTTCTAAATCGAGTAACGTTTCTATGGAAACGACAGGACTTTCTTTTGGGATACGACAATCACATTTCCGATCCACTAATCCTTCTTTACTGCATTCCTCACTCCCAAACAGTGACGAATTCACGCGGAAATTGCGTCGCTATGAAATACTATGTGTTCTAAGACATTTCCTTCTAAATCGAGTAACGTTTCTATTTAAAAGACAGGATTTTCTTTTGGGATACGACAATCACATTTCCGATCCACTAATCCTTCTTTACTGCATCCCTCACCCCCACACATTGACGAATTCACACGGAAATTGCGTCGCTATGAATTACTATGGGTTCTATGACTTCTCCTTCTAAATCAAGTAATGTTTCTATGGAAACGACAGGACTCTTTTTTGCGATACGACAATCTCATTTCCAATCCATTAATCCTTCGTTACTGCATCCCTCACTCCCAAACATTGACGAATTCACACGGAAATTGCGTCGCTATGAAATATTATGTGTTCTAAGACATTTCCTTCTAAATCGAGTAACGTTTCTATGGAAACGACAGGATTTTCTTTTGGGATACGACAATCTCATTTCCGATCCACTAATCCTTCTTTACTGCATCCCTCACTCCCACACATTGACGAATTCACACGGAAATTGCGTCGCTATGAAATACTATGTGTTCTAAGACATTTCCTGCTAAATCGAGTAACGTTTCCATGGAAACGACAGGATTTTCTTTTGGGATACGACAATCTCATTTCCGATCCACTAATCCTTCTTTACTGCATCCCTCACTCCCACACATTGACGAATTCACACGGAAATTGCGTCGCTATGAAATACTATGTGTTCTAAGACATTTCCTTTTAAATCGAGTAACGTTTCTATGGAAACGACAGGATTTTCTTTTGGGATACGATAATCTCATTTCCGATCCACTAATCCTTCTTTACTGCATCCCTCACTCCCACACATTGACGAATTCACACGGAAATTGCGTCGCTATGAAATACTATGTGTTCTAAGACATTTCCTTTTAAATCGAGTAACGTTTCTATGGAAGCGACAGGATTTTCTTTTGGGATACGACAATCTCATTTCCAATCCATTAATCCTTCTTTACTGCATCCCTCACTCCCAAACATTGACGAGTTCACACGGAAATTGCATCGCTATGAAATACTATGTGTTCTAAGACATTTCCTTTTAAATCGAGTAACGTTTCTATGGAAACGACAGGATTTTCTTTTGGGATACGACAATCTCATTTCCGATCCACTAATCCTTCTTTACTGCATCCCTCACTCCCACACATTGACGAATTCACATGGAAATTGCGTCGCTATGAAATACTATGTCTTCTAAGACATTTCCTTTTAAATCGAGTAACGTTTCTATGGTAACGACAGGATTTTCTTTTGGGATACGACAATCTCATTTCCGATCCACTAATCCTTCTTTACTGCATCCCTCACTCCCAAACATTGACGAATTCACACGGAAATTGCGTCGCTATGAAATACTATGTGTTCTAAGACATTTCCTTTTAAATCGAGTAACGTTTCTATGGAAACGACAGGATTTTCTTTTGGGATACGACAATCTCATTTCCAATCCACTAATCCTTCTTTACTGCATCCCTCACTCCCACACATTGACGAGTTCACACGGAAATTGCGTCGCTATGAAATACTATGTGTTCTAAGACATTTCCTGCTAAATCGAGTAACGTTTCTATGGAAACGACAGGATTTTCATTTGGGATACGACAATCTCATTTCCGATCCACTAATCCTTCTTTACTGCATCCCTCACTCCCACACATTGACGAATTCACACGGAAATTGCGTCGCTATGAAATACTATGTGTTCTAAGACATTTCCTTTTAAATCGAGTAACGTTTCTATGGAAACGACAGGATTTTCTTTTCGGATACGACAATCTCATTTCCGATCCACTAATCCTTTTTTACTGCATCCCTCAGTCCCACACATTGACGAATTCACACGGAAATTGCGTCGCTATGAAATACTATGTGTTCTAAGACATTTCCTTTTAGATCGAGTAACGTTTCTATGGAAACGACAGGATTTTCTTTTGGGATACGACAATCTCATTTCCAATCCATTAATCCTTCTTTACTGCATCCCTCACTCCCAAACTTTGACGAATTCACACGGAAATTGCGTCGCTATGAAATACTATGTGATCTAAGACATTTCTTTTTAAATCGAGTAACGTTTCTATGGAAACGACAGGATTTTCTTTTGGTATACGACAATCTCATTTCCGATCCACTAATCCTTCTTTACTGCATCCTTCACTCCCACACATCGACGAATTCACACGGAAATTGCGTCGCTATGAAATACTATGTGTTCTAAGACATTTCCTTCTAAATCGAGTAACGTTTCTATGGAAACGACAGGATTTTCTTTTGGGATACGTCAATCACATTTCCGATCCACTAATCATTCTTTACTGCTTCCCTCACTCCCAAACATAGACGAATTCACACGGAAATTGCGTCGCTATGAATTACTATGGGTTCTATGACTTCTCCTTCTAAATCGAGTAACGTTTCTATGGAAACGACAGGGTTTTCTTTTGGGATACGACATTCTCATTCCCGATCCACTAATCCTCTTTTACTTCATCCCTCACTCCCACACATTGACGAATTCACACGGAAAATGCGTCGCCATGAAATACGAGTACTATGTGATCTAAGACATTTCCTTCTAAATCGAGTAACGTTTCTATGGAAACGACAGGATTTTCTTTTGGGATACGACAATTACATTTCCGATCCACTAATCCTTCTTTACTGCATCCCTCACTCCCAAACATTGACGAATTCACACGGAAATTCCGTCGCTATGAAATACGAGTACTATGTGTTCTAAGAGATTTCTTTCTAAATCGAGTAACGTTTCTATGGAAGCGACAGGATTTTCTTTTGGGATCCGACAATCACATTTCCAATCCACTAATCCTTCTTTACTGCATCCCTCACTCCCAAACATTGACGAATTCACACGGAAATTGCGTCGCTATGAAATACGAGTACTATGTGTTCTAAGACATTTCCTTCTAAATCGAGTAACGTTTCTATGGAAACGACAGGATTTTCTTTTGGGATACGACAATCACATTTCCGATCCACTAATCCTTCTTTACTGCATCCCTCACTCCCAAACATTGACGAATTCACACGGAAATTCCGTCGCTATGAAATACGAGTACTTTGTGTTCGAAGAGATTTCCTTCTAAATCGAGTAACGTTTCTATGGAAACGACAGGATTTTCCTTTGGGATACGACAATCACATTTCCGATCCACTAATCCTTCTTTACTGCATCCCTCACTCCCAAACATTGACGAATTCACACGGAAATTGCGTCGCTATGAAATACGAGTACTATGTGTTCTAAGACATTTCCTTCTAAATCGAGTAACGTTTCTATGGAAACGACAGGATTTTCTTTTGGGATACGACAATCACATTTCCGATCCACTAATCCTTCTTTACTGCATCCCTCACTCCCAAACATTGACGAATTCACACGGAAATTGCGTCGCTATGAAATACGAGTACTATGTGTTCTAAGGGATTTCCTTCTAAATCGAGTAACGTTTCTATGGAAACGACAGGATTTTCTTTTGGGATACGACAATCTCATTTCCGATCCACTAATCCTTCTTTGCTGCATCCCTTACTCCCTCACATTGACGAATTCACACGGAAATTGCGTCGCTATGAAATACGAGTACTATGTGTTCTAAGACATTTCCTTCTAAATCGAGTAACGTTTCTATGGAAACGACAGGATTTTCTTTTGGGATACGACAATCTCAATTCCGATCCACTAATCCTTCTTTACTGCATCCCTCACTCCCACACATTGACGAATTCACACGGAAATTCCGTCGCTATGAAATACGAGTACTATGTGTTCTAAGACATTTCCTTCTAAATCGAGTAACGTTTCTATGGAAACGACAGGATTTTCTTTTGGGATACGACAATCACATTTCCGATCCACTAATCCTTCTTTACTGCATCCCTCACTCCCAAACATTGACGAATTCACACGGAAATTGCGTCGCTCTGAAATACTATGTATTCTAAGACATTTCCTTCTAAATCGCGTAACGTTTCTATGGAAACGACAGGATATTCTTTTGGGATACGACAATCACATTTCCGATTCACTAATCCTTCTTTATTGCATCACTCACTCCCAAACTTTGACGAATTCACACGGAAATGGCGTCGCTATGAAATACGAGTACTATGTGTTCTAAGACATTTCCTTCTAAATCGAGTAACGTTTCTATGGAAACGACAGGATTTTCTTTTGGGATACGACAATCTCTTTCCCGATCCACTAATCCTTCTTTACTGCATCCCTCACTCCCAAACATTGACGAATTCACACGGAAATTCCGTCGCTATGAAATACGAGTACTATGTGTTCTAAGACATTTCCTTCTAAATCGAGTAACGTTTCTATGGAAACGTCAGGATTTTCTTTTGGGATACGACAATCTCATTTCCGATCCACTAATCCTTCTTTACTGCATCCCTCACTCCCTCACATTGACGAATTCACACGGAAATTGCGTCGCTATGAAATACGAGTACTATGTGTTCTAAGACATTTCCTTCTAAATCGAGTAACGTTTCTATTTAAAAGACAGGATTTTCTTTTGGGATACGACAATCACATTTCCGATCCACTAATCCTTCTTTACTGTATCCCTCACCCCCACACATTGACGAATTCACACGGAAATTGCGTCGCTATGAATTACTATGGGTTCTATGACTTCTCCTTCTAAATCAAGTAATGTTTCTATGGAAACGACAGGACTCTTTTTTGCGATACGACAATCTCATTTCCAATCCATTAATCCTTCTTTACTGCATCCCTCACTCCCGAACATTGACGAATTCACACGGAAATTGCGTCACTATGAAATACTATGTGTTCTAAGACATTTCTTTTTAAATCGAGTAACGTTTCTATGGAAACGACAGGATTTTCTTTTGGGATACGACAATCTCATTTCCGATCCACTAATCCTTCTTTACTGCATCCCTCACTCCCACACATTGACGAATTCACACGGAAATTGCGTCGCTATGAAATACTATGTGTTCTAAGACATTTCCTGCTAAATCGAGTAACGTTTCTATGGAAAGGACGGGATTTTCTTTTAAGATACGACAATCTCATTTCCGATCCACTAATCCTTCTTTACTGCATCCCTCACTCCCAAACATTGACGAATTCACACGGAAATTGCGTCGCTATGAAATACGAGTACTATGTGTTCTAAGACATTTCCTTCTAAATCGAGTAACGTTTCTATGGAAACGACAGGATTTTCTTTTGGGATACGACAATCACATTTCCGATCCACTAATCCTTCTTTACTGCATCCCTCACTCCCAAACATTGACGAATTCACACGGAAATTCCGTCGCTATGAAATACGAGTACTTTGTGTTCGAAGAGATTTCCTTCTAAATCGAGTAACGTTTCTATGGAAACGACAGGATTTTCCTTTGGGATACGACAATCACATTTCCGATCCACTAATCCTTCTTTACTGCATCCCTCACTCCCAAACATTGACGAATTCACACGGAAATTGCGTCGCTATGAAATACGAGTACTATGTGTTCTAAGACATTTCCTTCTAAATCGAGTAACGTTTCTATGGAAACGACAGGATTTTCTTTTGGGATACGACAATCACATTTCCGATCCACTAATCCTTCTTTACTGCATCCCTCACTCCCAAACATTGACGAATTCACACGGAAATTGCGTCGCTATGAAATACGAGTACTATGTGTTCTAAGGGATTTCCTTCTAAATCGAGTAACGTTTCTATGGAAACGACAGGATTTTCTTTTGGGATACGACAATCTCATTTCCGATCCACTAATCCTTCTTTGCTGCATCCCTTACTCCCTCACATTGACGAATTCACACGGAAATTGCGTCGCTATGAAATACGAGTACTATGTGTTCTAAGACATTTCCTTCTAAATCGAGTAACGTTTCTATGGAAACGACAGGATTTTCTTTTGGGATACGACAATCTCAATTCCGATCCACTAATCCTTCTTTACTGCATCCCTCACTCCCACACATTGACGAATTCACACGGAAATTCCGTCGCTATGAAATACGAGTACTATGTGTTCTAAGACATTTCCTTCTAAATCGAGTAACGTTTCTATGGAAACGACAGGATTTTCTTTTGGGATACGACAATCACATTTCCGATCCACTAATCCTTCTTTACTGCATCCCTCACTCCCAAACATTGACGAATTCACACGGAAATTGCGTCGCTCTGAAATACTATGTATTCTAAGACATTTCCTTCTAAATCGCGTAACGTTTCTATGGAAACGACAGGATATTCTTTTGGGATACGACAATCACATTTCCGATTCACTAATCCTTCTTTATTGCATCACTCACTCCCAAACTTTGACGAATTCACACGGAAATGGCGTCGCTATGAAATACGAGTACTATGTGTTCTAAGACATTTCCTTCTAAATCGAGTAACGTTTCTATGGAAACGACAGGATTTTCTTTTGGGATACGACAATCTCTTTCCCGATCCACTAATCCTTCTTTACTGCATCCCTCACTCCCAAACATTGACGAATTCACACGGAAATTCCGTCGCTATGAAATACGAGTACTATGTGTTCTAAGACATTTCCTTCTAAATCGAGTAACGTTTCTATGGAAACGTCAGGATTTTCTTTTGGGATACGACAATCTCATTTCCGATCCACTAATCCTTCTTTACTGCATCCCTCACTCCCTCACATTGACGAATTCACACGGAAATTGCGTCGCTATGAAATACGAGTACTATGTGTTCTAAGACATTTCCTTCTAAATCGAGTAACGTTTCTATTTAAAAGACAGGATTTTCTTTTGGGATACGACAATCACATTTCCGATCCACTAATCCTTCTTTACTGTATCCCTCACCCCCACACATTGACGAATTCACACGGAAATTGCGTCGCTATGAATTACTATGGGTTCTATGACTTCTCCTTCTAAATCAAGTAATGTTTCTATGGAAACGACAGGACTCTTTTTTGCGATACGACAATCTCATTTCCAATCCATTAATCCTTCTTTACTGCATCCCTCACTCCCGAACATTGACGAATTCACACGGAAATTGCGTCACTATGAAATACTATGTGTTCTAAGACATTTCTTTTTAAATCGAGTAACGTTTCTATGGAAACGACAGGATTTTCTTTTGGGATACGACAATCTCATTTCCGATCCACTAATCCTTCTTTACTGCATCCCTCACTCCCACACATTGACGAATTCACACGGAAATTGCGTCGCTATGAAATACTATGTGTTCTAAGACATTTCCTGCTAAATCGAGTAACGTTTCTATGGAAAGGACAGGATTTTCTTTTAAGATACGACAATCTCATTTCCGATCCACTAATCCTTCTTTACTGCATCCCTCACTCCCACACATTGACGAATTCACACGGAAATTGCGTCGCTATGAAATACTATGTGTTCTAAGACATTTCCTTTTAAATCGAGTAACGTTTCTATGGAAACGACAGGATTTTCTTTTGGGATACGACAATCTCATTTCCGATCCACTAATCCTTCTTTACTGCATCCCTCACTCCCAAACATTGACGAATTCACAAGGAAATTGCGTCGCTATGAATTACTATGGGTTCTATGATTTCTCCTTCTAAATCAAGTAATGTTTCTATGGAAACGACAGGACTCTTTTTTGGGATACGACAATCTCATTTCCAATCCATTAATCCTTCTTTACTGCATCCCTCACTCCCAAACATTGACGAATTCACACGGAAATTGCGTCGCTATGAAATACTATGTGTTCTAAGACATTTCCTTTTAAATCGAGTAACGTTTCTATGGAAACGACAGGATTTTCCTTTGGGATACGACAATCTCATTTCCGATCCACTAATCCTTCTTTACTGCATCCTTCACTCCCAAACATTGACGAATTCACATGGAAATTCCGTCGCTATGAAATACGAGTACTATGTGTTCTAAGACAATTCCTTCTAAATCGAGTAACGTTTCTATCGAAACGACAGGATTTTCTTTTGGGATACGACAATCACATTTCCGATCCACTAATCCTTCTTTACTGCATTCCTCACTCCCAAACAGTGACGAATTCACGCGGAAATTGCGTCGCTATGAAATACTATGTGTTCTAAGACATTTCTTTCTAAATCGAGTAACGTTTCTATGGAAACGACAGGATTTTCTTTTGGGATACGACAATCTTATTTCCGATCCACTAATCCTTCTTTACTGCATCCCTCACTCCCACACATTGACGAATTCACACGGAAATTGCGTCGCTATGAAATACGAGTACTATGTGAACTAAGACATTTCCTTCTAAATCGAGTAACGTTTCTATGGAAACGACAGGATTTTCTTTTGGGATACGACATTCACATTTCCGATCCACTAATCCTTCTTTACTGCATCCCTCACTCCCACACATTGACGAATTCACACGGAAATTGCGTCGATGTGAATCACTATGGGTTCTATGACTTCTCCTTCTAAATCAAGTAACGTTTCTATGGAAACGACAGGACTTTTTTTTGGGATACGACAATCTCATTTCCGATCCACTAATCTTTCTTTACTGCATCCCTCACTCCCAAACATTGACGAATTCACACGGATATTGCGCCGCTATGAAATACTATGTGTTCTAAGACATTTCCTTCTAAATCTAGTAACGTTTCTATGGAAACGACAGGATTTTTCTTTGGGATACGACAATCTCATTTCCGATCCACTAATCCTTCTTTACTGCATCCTTCACTCCCAAACATTGACGAATTCACATGGAAATTCCGTCGCTATGAAATACGAGTACTATGTGTTCTAAGACAATTCCTTCTAAATCGAGCAACGTTTCTATGGAAACGACAGGATTTTCTTTTGGGATACGACAATCACATTTCCGATCCACTAATCATTCTTTACTGCATTCCTCACTCCCAAACAGTGACGAATTCACGCGGAAATTGCGTCGCTATGAAATACTATGTGTTCTAAGACATTTCCTTCTAAATCGAGTAACGTTTCTATTTAAAAGAAAGGATTTTCTTTTGGGATACGACAATCACATTTCCGATCCACTAATCCTTTTTTACTGCATCCCTCACCCCCACACATTGACGAATTCAGACGGAAATTGCGTCGCTATGAGTTACTATGGGTTCTATGACTTCTCCTTCTAAATCAAGTAATGTTTCTATGGAAACGACAGGACTCTTTTTTGCGATACGACAATCTCATTTCCATTCCATTAATCCTTCTTTACTGCATCCCTCACTCCCAAACATTGACGAATTCACACGGAAATTGCGTCGCTATGAAATACTATGTGTTCTAAGACATTTCCTTTTAAATCGAGTAACGTTTCTATGGAAACGACAGGATTTTCTTTTGGGATACGACAATCTCATTTCCGATCCACTAATCCTTCTTTACTGCATCCCTCATTCCCACACATTGACGAATTCACACGGAAATTGCTTCGCTATGAAATACAAGTACTATTTGTTCTAAGACATTTCCTTCTAAATCGAGTAACGTTTCTATGGAAACGACAGGATTTTCTTTTGGGACACGACAATCACATTTACGATCCACTAATCCTTCTTTACTGCATCCCTCACTCCCAAACATTGACGAATTCACACGGAAATTGCGTCGCTCTGAAATACTATGTGTTCTAAGACATTTCCTTTTAAATCGAGTAACGTTTCTATGGAAACGACAGGATTTTCTTTTGGGATACGACAATCTCATTTCCAATCCATTAATCCTTCTTTACTGCATCCCTCACTCCCAAACATTGACGAATTCACACGGAAATTGCATCGCTATGAAATACTATGTGTTCTAAGACATTTCCTTTTAAATCGAGTAACGTTTCTATGGAAACGACAGGATTTTCTTTTGGGATACGACAATCTCATTTCCGATCCACTAATCCTTCTTTACTGCATCCCTCACTCCCACACATTGACGAATTCACACGGAAATTGCGTCGCTATGAAATACTATGTGTTCTAAGACATTTCCTTTTAAATCGAGTAACGTTTCTATGGAAACGGCAGGATTTTCTTTTGGGATACGACAATCTCATTTCCGATCCACTAATCCTTCTTTACTGCATCCCTCACTCCCAAACATTGACGAATTCACAAGGAAATTGCGTCGCTATGAATTACTATGGGTTCTATGACTTCTCCTTCTAAATCAAGTAATGTTTCTATGGAAACGACAGGACTCTTTTTTGGGATACGACAATCTCATTTCCAATCCATTAATCCTTCTCTACTGCATCCCTCACTCCCAAACATTGACGAATTCACATGGAAATTGCGTCGCTATGAAATACTATGTGTTCTAAGACATTTCCTTTTAAATCGAGTAACGTTTCTATGGAAACGACAGGATTTTCCTTTGGGATACGACAATCTCATTTCCGATCCACTAATCCTTCTTTACTGCATCCTTCACTCCCAAACATTGACGAATTCACATGGAAATTCCGTCGCTATGAAATACGAGTACTATGTGTTCTAAGACAATTCCTTCTAAATCGAGTAACGTTTCTATGGAAACAACAGGATTTTCTTTTCGGATACGACAATCACATTTCCGATCCACTAATCCTTCTTTACTGCATTCCTCACTCCCAAACAGTGACGAATTCACGCGGAAATTGCGTCGCTATGAAATACTATGTGTTCTAAGACATTTCTTTCTAAATCGAGTAACGTTTCTATGGAAACGACAGGATTTTCTTTTGGGATACGACAATCTTATTTCCGATCCACTAATCCTTCTTTACTGCATCCCTCACTCCCACACATTGACGAATTCACACGGAAATTGCGTCGCTATGAAATACGAGTACTATGTGTTCTAAGACATTTCCTTCTAAATCGAGTAACGTTTCTATGGAAACGACAGGATTTTCTTTTGGGATACGACAATCACATTTACGATCCACTAATCCTTCTTTACTGCATCCCTCACTCCCAAACATTGACGAATTCACACGGAAATTGCGTCGCTCTGAAATACTATGTGTTCTAAGACATTTCCTTTTAAATCGAGTAACGTTTCTATGGAAACGACAGGATTTTCTTTTGGGATACGACAATCTCATTTCCAATCCATTAATCCTTCTTTACTGCATCCCTCACTCCCAAACATTGACGAATTCACACGGAAATTGCATCGCTATGAAATACTATGTGTTCTAAGACATTTCCTTTTAAATCGAGTAACGTTTCTATGGAAACGACAGGATTTTCTTTTGGGATACGACAATCTCATTTCCGATCCACTAATCCTTCTTTACTGCATCCCTCACTCCCACACATTGACGAATTCACACGGAAATTGCGTCGCTATGAAATACTATGTGTTCTAAGACATTTCCTTTTAAATCGAGTAACGTTTCTATGGAAACGACAGGATTTTCTTTTGGGATACGACAATCTCATTTCCGATCCACTAATCCTTCTTTACTGCATCCCTCACTCCCAAACATTGACGAATTCACAAGGAAATTGCGTCGCTATGAATTACTATGGGTTCTATGACTTCTCCTTCTAAATCAAGTAATGTTTCTATGGAAACGACAGGACTCTTTTTTGGGATACGACAATCTCATTTCCAATCCATTAATCCTTCTCTACTGCATCCCTCACTCCCAAACATTGACGAATTCACATGGAAATTGCGTCGCTATGAAATACTATGTGTTCTAAGACATTTCCTTTTAAATCGAGTAACGTTTCTATGGAAACGACAGGATTTTCCTTTGGGATACGACAATCTCATTTCCGATCCACTAATCCTTCTTTACTGCATCCTTCACTCCCAAACATTGACGAATTCACATGGAAATTCCGTCGCTATGAAATACGAGTACTATGTGTTCTAAGACAATTCCTTCTAAATCGAGTAACGTTTCTATGGAAACAACAGGATTTTCTTTTCGGATACGACAATCACATTTCCGATCCACTAATCCTTCTTTACTGCATTCCTCACTCCCAAACAGTGACGAATTCACGCGGAAATTGCGTCGCTATGAAATACTATGTGTTCTAAGACATTTCTTTCTAAATCGAGTAACGTTTCTATGGAAACGACAGGATTTTCTTTTGGGATACGACAATCTTATTTCCGATCCACTAATCCTTCTTTACTGCATCCCTCACTCCCACACATTGACGAATTCACACGGAAATTGCGTCGCTATGAAATACGAGTACTATGTGTTCTAAGACATTTCCTTCTAAATCGAGTAACGTTTCTATGGAAACGACAGGATTTTCTTTGGGATACGACAATCACATTTCCGATCCACTAATCCTTCTTTACTGAATCCCTCACTCCCACACATTGACGAATTCACACGGAAATTGCGTCGATGTGAATCACTATGGGTTCTATGACTTCTCCTTCTAAATCAAGTAACGTTTCTATGGAAACGACAGGACTTTTTTTTGGGATACGACAATCTCATTTCCGATCCACTAATCTTTCTTTACTGCATCCCTCACTCCCAAACATTGACGAATTCACACGGATATTGCGCCGCTATGAAATACTATGTGTTCTAAGACATTTCCTTCTAAAACTAGTAACGTTTCTATGGAAACGACAGGATTTTCCTTTGGGATACGACAATCTCATTTCCGATCCACAAATCCTTCTTTATGCATCCTTCACTCCCAAACATTGACGAATTCACATGGAAATTCCGTCGCTATGAAATACGAGTACTATGTGTTTTAAGACAATTCCTTCTAAATCGAGCAACGTTTCTATGGAAACGACAGGATTTTCTTTTGGGATACGACAATCACATTTCCAATCCACTAATCCTTTTTTACTGCATCCCTCACCCCCATACATTGACGAATTCACACGGAAATTGCGTCGCTATGAATTACTATGGGTTCTATGACTTCTCCTTCTAAATCAAGTAATGTTTCTATGGAATCGACAGGACTCTTTTTTGCGATACGACAATCTCATTTCCAATCCATTAATCCTTCTTTACTGCATCCCTCACTCCCAAACATTGACGAATTCACACGGAAATTGCGTCGCTATGAAATACTATGTGTTCTAAGACATTTCCTTTTAAATCGAGTAACGTTTCTATGGAAACGACAGGATTTTCTTTTGGGATACGACAATCTCATTTCCGATCCACTAATCCTTCTTTACTGCATCCCTCACTCCCACACATTGACGAATTCACACGGAAATTGCTTCGCTATGAAATACGAGTACTATTTGTTCTAAGTCATTTCCTTCTAAATCGAGTAACGTTACTATGGAAACGACAGGATTTTCTTTTGGGATACGACAATCACATTTACGATCCACTAATCCTTCTTTACTGCATCCCTCACTCCCTCACATTGACGAATTCACACGGAAATTGCGTCGCTCTGAAATACAATGTGTTCTAAGACATTTCCTTCTAAATCGCGTAACGTTTCTATGGAAACGACAGGATTTTCTTTTGGGATACGACAATCACATTTCCGATCCACTAATCCTTCTGTACTGCATCCCTCACTCCCAAACTTTGACGAATTCACACGGAAATTGCGTCGCTATGAAATACGAGTACTATGTGTTCTAAGACATTTCCTTCTAAATCGAGTAACGTTTCTATGGAAACGACAGGATTTTCTTTTGGGATACGACAATCTCATTCCCGATCCACTAATCCTTCTTTACTGCATCCCTCACTCCCAAACATTGACGAATTCACACGGAAATTCCGTCGCTATGAAATACGAGTACTATGTGTTCTAAGACATTTCCTTCTAAATCGAGTAAGGTTTCTATGGAAACGACAGGATTTTCTTTTGGGATACGACAATCTCATTTCCGATCCACTAATCCTTCTTTACTGCATCCCTCACTCCCTCACATTGACGAATTCACACGGAAATTGCGTCGCTATGAAATACGAGTACTATGTGTTCTAAGACATTTCCTTCTAAATCGAGTAACGTTTCTATGGAAACGACAGGATTTTCTTTTAAGATACGACAATCTCATTTCCGATCCACTAATCCTTCTTTACTGCATCCCTCACTCCCACACATTGACGAATTCACACGGAATTTCCGTCGCTATGAAATACGAGTACTATGTGTTCTATGACATTTCCTTCTGAATCGAGTAACGTTTCTATGGAAACGACAGGATTTTCTTTTGGGATACGAATATATTACTTCCGATCCACTAATCCTTCTTTACTGCACCCTCACTCCCAAACATTGACGAATTCACACGGACATTGCGTCGCTATGAATTACTATGGGTTCTATGACTTCTCCTTCTATATCAAGTAACGTTTCTATGGAAACGACAGGACTTCTTTTTGGGATACGACAATCTCATTTCCGATCCACTAATCCTTCTATACTGCATCCCTCACTCCCAAACATTGTCGAATTCACACGGAAATTGCGTCGCTATGAAATACTATGTGTTCTAACACATTTCCTTCTAAATCGAGTAACGTTTCTATGGAAACGACAGGATTTTCTTTTGGGATACGACAATCTCATTTCCGATCCACTAATCCTTCTTTACTGCATCCCTCACTCCCACACATTGATAAATTCACACGGAAATTTCGTCGCTATGAAATACGAGTACTATGTGTTCTAAGACATTTCCTTCTAAATCGAGTAACTTTTCTATGGAAACGACAGGATTTTCTTTTGGGATACGACAATCACATTTCCGATCCACTAATCCTTCTTCACTGCATCCCTCACTCCCAAACATTGACGAATTCACACGGAAATTGCGTCGCTATGAAATACTATGTGTTCTAGGACATTTCCTTCTAAATCGAGTAACGTTTCTATGGAAACGACAGGATTTTCTTTTGGGATACGACAATCTCATTTCCGATCCACTAATCCTTCTCTACTGCATCCCTCACTCCCACACATTGACGAATTCACACGGAAATTGCTTCGCTATGAAATACGAGTACTATTTGTTCTAAGACATGTCCTTCTAAATCGAGTAACGTTTCTATGGAAACGACAGGATTTTCTTTTGGGATACGACAAACACATTTCCGATCCACTAATCCTTCTTTACTGCATCCCTCACTCCCAAACATTGACGAATTCACACGGAAATTGCGTCGCTCTGATATAATATGTGTTCTAAGACATTTCCTTCTAAATCGAGTAACTTTTCTATGGAAACGACAGGATTTTCTTTTGGGATCCGACAATCACATTTCCGATCCACTAATCCTTCTTTACTGCATCCCTCACTCCCAAACATTGACGAATTCACACGGAAATTGCGTCGCTATGAAATACGAGTACTATGTGTTCTAAGACATTTCCTTCTAAATCGAGTAACGTTTCTATGGAAACGACAGGATTTTCTTTTGGGATACGACAATCACATTTCCGATCCACTAATCCTTCTTTACTGCATCCCTCACTCCCAAACATTGACGAATTCACACGGAAATTGCGTCGCTATGAAATACGAGTTCTATGTGTTCTAAGACATTTCCTTCTAAATCGAGTAACGTTTCTATGGAAACGACAGGATTTTCTTTTGGGGTACGACAATCACATTTCCGATCCACTAATCCTTCTTTACACCATCCCTCACTCCCACACATTGACGAATTCACACGGAAATTGCGTCGCTATGAATTACTATGGGTTCTATGACTTCTCCTTCCATATCAAGTAACCTTTCTATGGAAACGACAGGACTTTTTTTTGGGATACGACAATCTCAATTCCGATCCTCTGTATCCTTCTATACTGCATCCCTCACTCGCAAACATTGACGAATTCTTACGGAAATTGCGTCGCTATGAAATACGAGTACTATGTGTTCTAAGAGATTTCCTTCTAAATCGAGTAACGTTTCTATGGAAACGACAGGATTTTCTTTTGGGATACGACAATCTCATTTCCGATCCACTAATCCTTCTTTACTGCATCCCTCACTCCCACACATTGACGAATTCACACGGAAATTGCGTCGCTATGAAATACGAGTACTATGTGTTCTAAGACATTTCCTTCTAAATCGAGTGACGTTTCTATGGAAACGACAGGATTTTCATTTGGGATACGAGTATCTTATTTCCGATCCACTAATCCTTCTTTACGGCATCCCTCACTCCCAAACATTGACGAATTCACACGGAAATTCCGTCGCTATGAAATACGAGTACTATGTGTTCCAAGACATTTCCTTCTAAATCGAGTAACGTTTCTATGGAAACGACAGGATTTTCTTTTGGGATACGACAATCACATTTCCGATCCACTAATCCTTCTTTACCCGCATCCCTCACTCCCAAACATTGACGAATTCACACGGAAATTGCGTCGCTATGAAATACTATGTGTTCTAAGAGATTTCTTTCTAAATCGAGTAACGTTTCTATGGAAACGACGGGATTTTCTTTTGGGATACGACAATCTCATTTCCGATCCACTAATCCTTCTTTACTGCATCCCTCACTCCCTCACATTGACGAATTCACACGGAAATTGCGTCGCTATGAAATACGAGTACTATGTGTTCTAAGACATTTCCTTATAAATCGAGTAACGTTTCTATGGAAACGACAGGATTTTCTTTTGGGATACGACAATCTCATTTCCGATCCACTAATCGTTTTTTACTGCATCCCTCACTCCCACACATTGACGAATTCACACGGATATTCCGTCGCTATGAAATACGAGTACTATGTGTTCTAAGACATTTCTTTCTAAATCGAGTAACGTTTCTATGGAAACGACAGGATTTTCTTTTGGGATACGAATATCTCATTTCCGATCCACTAATCCTTCTTTACTGCATCCCTCACTCCCAAACATTGACGAATTCACACGGAAATTCCGTCGCTATGAAATACGAGTACTATGTGTTCTAAGACATTTCCTTCTAAATCGAGTAACGTTTCTCTGGAAACGACAGGATTTTCTTTTGGGATACGACAATCACATTTCCGATCCACTAATCCTTCTTTACCCGCATCCCTCACTCCCAAACATTGACGAATTCACACGGAAATTGCGTCGCTATGAAATACTATGTGTTCTAAGACATTTCTTTCTAAATCGAGTAATGTTTCTATGGAAACGACGGGATATTCTTTTGGGATACGACAATCTCATTTCCGATCCACTAATCCTTCTTTACTGCATCCCTCACTCCCACACATTGACGAATTCACACGGAAATTGCTTCGCTATGAAATACGAGTACTATTTGATCTAAGACATTTCCTTCTAAATCGAGTAACGTTTCTATGGAAACGACTGGATTTTCTTTTGGGATACGACAATCACATTTCCGATCCACTAATCCTTCTTTACTGCAGCCCTCACTCCCAAACATTGACGAATTCACACGGAAATTCCGTCGCTATGAAATACGAGTACTATGTGTTCTAAGACATTTCCTTCTAAATCGAGTAACGTTTCTATGGAAACGACAGGATTTTCTTTTGGGATACGACAATCTCATTTCCGATCCACTAATCCATCTTTACTGCATCCCTTACTCCCTCACATTGACGAATTCACACGGAAATTGCGTCGCTGTGAAATACGAGTACTATGTGTTCTAAGACATTTCCTTCTAAATCGAGTAACGTTTCTATGGAAACGACAGGATTTTCTTTTGGGATACGACAATCTCATTTCCGATCCACTAATCCTTCTTTACTGCATCCCTCACTCCCACACATTGACGAATTCACACGGAAATTGCGTCGCTATGAAATACGAGTACTATGTGTCCTAAGACATTTCCTTCTAAATCGAGTAACGTTTCTATGGAAACGACAGGATTTTCTTTTGGGATACGACAATCTCATTTCCGACCCACTAATCCTTCTTTACTGCATCCCTCATCCCACACATTGACGTATTCACACGGAAATTGCGTCGCTATGAAATACGAGTACTATGTGTTCTAAGACATTTCCTTCTAAATCGAGTAACGTTTCTATGGAAACGACAGGATTTTCTTTTGGGATACGAATATCTCATTTCCGATCCACTAATCCTTGTTTACTGCATCCCTCACACCCAAACATAGACGAATTCACACGGAAATTCCGTCGCTATGAAATACGAGTACTATGTGTTCTAAGACATTTCCGTCTAAATCGTGTAACGTTTCTATGGAAACGACAGGATTTTCTTTTGGGATACGACAATCACATTTCCGATCCACTAATCCTTCTTTACCCGCATCCCTCACTCCTAAACATTGATGAATTCACACGGAAATTGCGTCGCTATGAAATACTATGTGTTCTAAGACATTTCTTTCTAAATCGAGTAACGTTTCTATGGAAACGACGGGATTCTCTTTTGGGATACGACAATCTTATTTCCGATCCACTAATCCTTCTTTACTGCATCCCTCACTCCCACACATTGACGAATTCACACGGTAATTGCTTCGCTATGAAATACGAGTACTATTTGTTCTAAGACATTTCCTTCTAAATCGAGTAACGTTTCTATGGAAACGACAGGATTTTCTTTTGGGATACGACAATCACATTTCCGATCCACTAATCCTTCTTTACTGCATCCCTCACTCCCAAACATTGACGAATTCACACGGAAATCGCGTCGCTCTGAAATACTATGTGTTCTAAGACATTTCCTTCTAAATCGAGTAACGTTTCTATGGAAACGACAGGATTTTCTTTTGGGATACGACAATCACATTTTCGATCCACTAATCCTACTTTACTGCATCCCTCACTCCCAAACTTTGACGAATTCACACGGAAATTGCGTCGCTATGAAATACGAGTACTATGTGTTCTAAGACATTTCCTTCTAAATCGAGTAACGTTTCTATGGAAACGACAGGATTTTCTTTTGGGATACGACAATCTCATTCCCGATCCACTAATCCTTCTTTACTGCATCCCTCACTCCCAAACATTGACGAATTCACACGGAAATTCCGTCGCTATGAAATACGAGTACTTTGTGTTCTAAGACATTTCCTTCTAAATCGAGTAACGTTTCTATGGAAACGACAGGATTTTCTTTTGGGATACGACAATCACATTTCCGATCCACTAATCCTTCTTTACCCGCATCCCTCACTCCCAAACATTGACGAATTCACACGGAAATTGCGTCGCTATGAAATACTATGTGTTCTAAGACATTTCCTTCTAAATCGAGTAACGTTTCTAAGGAAACGACAGGATTTTCTTTTGGGATACGACAATCACATTTCCGATCCACTAATCCTTCTTTACTGCATCCCTCACTCCCAAACATTGACGAATTCACACGGAAATTGCGTCGCTCTGAAATACTATGTGTTCTAAGACATTTCCTTCTAAATCGAGTAACGTTTCTATGGAAACGACAGGATTTTCTTTTGGGATACGACAATCACATTTTCGATCCACTAATCCTTCTTTACTGTATCCCTCACTCCTAAACTTTGACGAATTCACACGGAAATTGCGTCGCTATGAAATACGAGTACTATGTGTTCTAAGACATTTCCTTCTAAATCGAGTAACGTTTCTATGGAAACGACAGGATTTTCTTTTGGGATACGACAATCTCATTCCCGATCCACTAATCCTTCTTTACTGCATCCCTCACTCCCAAACATTGACGAATTCACACGGAAATTCCGTCGCTATGAAATACGAGTACTATGTGTTCTAAGACATTTCCTTCTAAATCGAGTAACGTTTCTATGGAAACGACAGGATTTTCTTTTGGGATACGAAAATCACATTTCCGATCCACTAATCCTCCTTTACCCGCATCCCTCACTCCCAAACATTGACGAATTCACACGGAAATTGCGTCGCTATGAAATACTATGTGTTCTAAGACATTTCTTTCTAAATCGAGTAACGTTTCTATGGAAACGACGGGATTTTCTTTTGGGATACGACAATCTCGATCCGATCCACTAATCCTTCTTTACTGCATCCCACACTCCCACACATTGACGAATTCACACGGTAATTGCTTCGCTATGAAATACGAGTACTATTTGTTCTAAGACATTTCCTTCTAAATCGAGTAACGTTTCTATGGAAACGACAGGATTTTCTTTTGGGATACGACAATCACATTTCCGATCCACTAATCCTTCTTTACTGCATCCCTCACTCCCAAACATTGACGAATTCACACGGAAATTGCGTCGCTCTGAAATACTATGTGTTCTAAGACATTTCCTTCTAAATCGAGTAACGTTTCTATGGAAACGACAGGATTTTCTTTTGGGATACGACAATCACATTTTCGATCCACTAATCCTTCTTTACTGCATCCCTCACTCCCAAACTTTGACGAATTCACACGGAAATTGCGTCGCTATGAAATACGAGTACTATGTGTTCTAAGACATTTCCTTCTAAATCGAGTAACGTTTCTATGGAAACGACAGGATTTTCTTTTGGGATACGACAATCTCATTCCCGATCCACTAATCCTTCTTTACTGCATCCCTCACTCCCAAACATTGACGAATTCACACGGAAATTCCGTCGCTATGAAATACGAGTACTATGTGTTCTAAGACATTTCCTTCTAAATCGAGTAACGTTTCTATGGAAACGACAGGATTTTCTTTTGGGATACGAATATCTTATTTCCGATCCACTAATCCTTCTTTACTGCATCCCTCACTCCCAAACATTGACGAATTCACACGGAAATTCCGTCGCTATGAAATACGAGTACTATGTGTTCTAAGACATTTCCTTCTAAATCGAGTAACGTTTCTATGGAAACGAGAGGATTTTCTTTTGGGATACGACAATCACATTTCCGATCCACTAATCCTTCTTTACCCGCATCCCTCACTCCCAAACATTGACGAATTCACACGGAAATTGCGTCGCTATGAAATACTATGTGTTCTAAGACATTTCTTCCTAAATCGAGTAACGTTTCTATGGAAACGACGGGATTTTCTTTTGGGATACGACAATCTCATTTCCGATCCACTAATCCTTCTTTACTGCATCCCTCACTCCCTCACATTGACGAATTCACACGGAAATTGCGTCGCTATGAAATACGAGTACTATGTGTTCTAAGACATTTCCTTATAAATCGAGTAACGTTTCTATGGAAACGACAGGATTTTCTTTTGGGATACGACAATCTCATTTCCGATCCACTAATCCTTCTTTACTGCATCCCTCACTCCCACACATTGACGAATTCACACTGATATTCCATCGCTATGAAATACGAGTACTATGTGTTCTAAGACATTTCCTTCTAAATCGAGTAACGTTTCTATGGAAACGACAGGATTTTCTTTTGGGTTACGAATATCTCATTTCCGATCCACTAATCCTTCTTTACTGCATCCCTCACTCCCAAACATTGACGAATTCACACGGAAATTCCGTCGCTATGAAATACGAGTACTATGTGTTCTAAGACATTTCCTTCTAAATCGAGTAACGTTTCTATGGAAACGACAGGATTTTCTTTTGGGATACGACAATCACATTTCCGATCCACTAATCCTTCTTTATTCGCATCCCTCACTCCCATACATTGACGAATTCACACGGAAATTGCGTCGCTATGAAATACTATGTGTTCCAAGACATTTCTTTCTAAATCGAGTAACGTTTCTATGGAAACGACGGGATTTTCTTTTGGGATACGACAATCTCATTTCTGATCCACTAATCCTTCTTTACTGCATCCCTCACTCCCTCACATTGACGAATTCACACGGAAATTGCGTCGCTATGAAATACGAGTACTATGTGTTCTAAGACATTTCCTTATTAATCGAGTAACGTTTCTATGGAAACGACAGGATTTTCTTTTGGGATACGACAATCTCATTTCCGATCCACTAATCCTTCTTTACTGCATCCCTCACTCCCACACATTGACGAATTCACACGGATATTCCGTCGCTATGAAATACGAGTACTATGTGTTCTAAGAGATTTCCTTCTAAATCGCGTAACGTTTCTATGGAAACGACAGGATTTTCTTTTGGGATACGAATATCTCATTTCCGATCCGCTAATCCTTCTTTACTGCATCCCTCACTCCCAAACATTGACGAATTCACACGGAAATTCCGTCGTTATGAAATACGAGTACTATGTGTTCTAAGACATTTCCTTCCAAATCGAGTAACGTTTCTATGGAAACGACAGGATTTTCTTTTGGGATACGACAATCACATTTTCGATCCACTAATAATTCTTTACTGCATCCCTCACTCCCAAACTTTGACGAATTCACACGGAAATTGCGTCGCTATGAAATACGAGTACTATGTGTTCTAAGACATTTCCTTCTAAATCGAGTAACGTTTCTATGGAATCGACAGGATTTTCTTTTGGGATACGACAATCTCATTTCCGATCCACTAATCCTTCTTTACTGCATCCCTCACTCCGAAACATTGACGAATTCACACGGAAATTCCGTCGCTATGAAATACGAGTACTATGTGTTCTAAGACATTTCCTTCTAAATCGAGTAACGTTTCTATGGAAACGACAGGATTTTCTTTTGGGATACGACAATCACATTTCCGATCCACTAATCCTTCTTTACTGCATCCCTCACTCCCTCACATTGACGAATTCACACGGAAATTGCGTCGCTATGAAACACGAGTACTATGTGTTCTAAGACATTTCCTTCTAAATCGAGTAACGTTTCTATGGAAACGACAGGATTTTCTTTTGGGATACGACAATCTCATTTCCGATCCACTAATCCTTCTTTACTGCATCCCTCACTCCCACACATTGACGAATTCACACGGAAATTCCGTCGCTATGAAATACGAGTACTATGTGTTCTATGACATTTCCTTCTGAATCGAGTAACGTTTCTATGGAAACGACAGGATTTTCTTTTGGGATACGAATATCTTATTTCCGATCCACTAATCCTTCTTTACTGCATCCCTCACTCCCAAACATTGACGAATTCCCACGGAAATTGCGTCGCTATGAATTACTATGGGTTCTATGACTTCTCCTTCTATATCAAGTAACGTTTCTATGGAAACGACAGGACTTCTTTTTGGGATACGACAATCTCATTTCCGATCCACTAATCCTTCCATACTGCATCCCTCACTCCCAAACATTGACGAATTCACACGGAAATTGCGTCGCTATGAAATACTATGTGTTCTAGGACATTTCCTTCTAAATCGAGTAACGTTTCTATGGAAACGACAGGATTTTCTTTTGGGATACGACAATCTCATTTCCGATCCACTAATCCTTCTTTACTGCATCCCTCACTCCCACACATTGACGAATTCACACGGAAATTGCTTCGCTATGAAATACGAGTACAATTTGTTCTAAGACATTTCCTTCCAAATCGAGTAACGTTTCTATGGAAACGACAGGATTTTCTTTTGGGATACGACAATCACATTTCCGATCCACTAATCCTTCTTTACTGCATCCCTCACTCCCAAACATTGACGAATTCACACGGAAATTGCGTCGCTCTGAAACACTATGTGTTCTAAGACATTTCCTTCTAAATCAAGTAACGTTTCTATGGAAACGACAGGATTTTCTTTTGGGATACGACAATCACATTTCCGATCCACTAATCCTTCTATACTGCATCCCTCACTCCCAAACATTGACGAATTCACACGGAAATTGCGTCGCTATGAAATACTATGTGTTCTAGGACATTTCCTTCTAAATCGAGTAACGTTTCTATGGAAACGACAGGATTTTCTTTTGGGATACGTCAATCTCATTTCCGATCCACTAATCCTTCTTTACTGCATCCCTCACTCCCAAACTTTGACGAATTCACACGGAAATTGCGTCTCTATGAAATACGAGTACTATGTGTTCTAAGACATTTCCTTCTAAATCGAGTAACGTTTCTATGGAAACGACAGGATTTTCTTTTGGGATACGACAATCTCATTCCCGATCCACTAATCCTTCTTTACTGCATCCCTCACTCCCAAACATTGACGAATTCACACGGAAATTCCGTCGCTATGAAATACGAGTACTATGTGTTCTAAGACATTTCCTTCTAAATCGAGTAACGTTTCTATGGAAACGACAGGATTTTCTTTTGGGATACGAATATCTTATTTCCGATCCACTAATCCTTCTTTACTGCATCCCTCACTCCCAAACATTGACGAATTCACACGGAAATTCCGTCGCTATGAAATACGAGTACTATGTGTTCTAAGACATTTCCTTCTAAATCGAGTAACGTTTCTATGGAAACGACAGGATTTTCTTCTGGGATACGACAATCACATTTCCGATCCACTAATCCTTCTTTACCCACATCCCTCACTTCCAAACATTGACGAATTCACACGGAAATTGCGTCGCTATGAAATACTATGTGTTCTAAGACATTTCGTCCTAAATCGAGTAACGTTTCTATGGAAACGACGGGATTTTCTTTTGGGATTCGACAATCTCATTTCCGATCCACTAATCCTTCTTTACTGCATCCCTCACTCCCTCACATTGACGAATTCACACGGAAATTGCGTCGCTATGAAATACGAGTACTATGTGTTCTAAGACATTTCCTTATAAATCGAGTAACGTTTCTATGGAAACGACAGGATTTTCTTTTGGGATACGACAATCTCATTTCCGATCCACTAATCCTTCTTTACTGCATCCCTCACTCCCACACATTGACGAATTCACACTGATATTCCATCGCTATGAAATACGAGTACTATGTGTTCTAAGACATTTCCTTCTAAATCGAGTAACGTTTCTATGGAAACGACAGGATTTTCTTTTGGGATACGAATATCTCATTTACGATCCACTAATCCTTCTTTACTGCATCCCTCACTCCCAAACATTGACGAATTCACACGGAAATTCCGTCGCTATGAAATACGAGTACTATGTGTTCTAGGACATTTCCTTCTAAATCGAGTAACGTTTCTATGGAAACGACAGGATTTTCTTTTGGGATACGACAATCACATTTCCGATCCACTAATCCTCCTTTACCCGCATCCCTCACTCCCAAACATTGACGAATTCACACGGAAATTGCGTCGCTATGAAATACTATGTGTTCCAAGACATTTCTTTCTAAATCGAGTAACGTTTCTATGGAAACGACGGGATTTTCTTTTGGGATACGACAATCTCATTTCTGATCCACTAATCCTTCTTTACTGCATCCCTCACTCCCTCACATTGACGAATTCACACGGAAATTGCGTCGCTATGAAATACGAGTACTATGTGTTCTAAGACATTTCCTTCTAAATCGAGTAACGTTTCTATGGAAACGACAGGATTTTCTTTTGGGATACGACAATCTCATTCCCGATCCACTAATCCTTCTTTACTGCATCCCTCACTCCGAAACATTGACGAATTCACACGGAAATTCCGTCGCTATGAAATACGAGTACTATGTGTTCTAAGACATTTCCTTCTAAATCGAGTAACGTTTCTATGGAAACGACAGGATTTTCTTTTGGGATACGACAATCACATTTCCGATCCACTAATCCTTCTTTACTGCATCCCTCACTCCCTCACATTGACGAATTCACACGGAAATTGCGTCGCTATGAAACACGAGTACTATGTGTTCTAAGACATTTCCTTCTAAATCGAGTAACGTTTCTATGGAAACGACAGGATTTTCTTTTGGGATACGACAATCTCATTTCCGATCCACTAATCCTTCTTTACTGCATCCCTCACTCCCACACATTGACGAATTCACACGGAAATTCCGTCGCTATGAAATACGAGTACTATGTGTTCTATGACATTTCCTTCTGAATCGAGTAACGTTTCTATGGAAACGACAGGATTTTCTTTTGGGATACGAATATCTTATTTCCGATCCACTAATCCTTCTTTACTGCATCCCTCACTCCCAAACATTGACGAATTCCCACGGAAATTGCGTCGCTATGAATTACTATGGGTTCTATGACTTCTCCTTCTATATCAAGTAACGTTTCTATGGAAACGACAGGACTTCTTTTTGGGATACGACAATCTCATTTCCGATCCACTAATCCTTCTATACTGCATCCCTCACTCCCAAACATTGACGAATTCACACGGAAATTGCGTCGCTATGAAATACTATGTGTTCTAGGACATTTCCTTCTAAATCGAGTAACGTTTCTATAGAAACGACAGGATTTTCTTTTGGGATACGACAATCTCATTTCCGATCCACTAATCCTTCTTTACTGCATCCCTCACTCCCACACATTGACGAATTCACACGGAAATTGCTTCGATAAGAAATACGAGTACAATTTGTTCTAAGACATTTCCTTCCAAATCGAGTAACGTTTCTATGGAAACGACAGGATTTTCTTTTGGGATACGACAATCACATTTCCGATCCACTAATCCTTCTTTACTGCATCCCTCACTCCCAAACATTGACGAATTCACACGGAAATTGCGTCGCTCTGAAACACTATGTGTTCTAAGACATTTCCTTCTAAATCGAGTAACGTTTCTATGGAAACGACAGGATTTTCTTTTGGGATACGACAATCACATTTCCGATCCACTAATCCTTCTATACTGCATCCCTCACTCCCAAACATTGACGAATTCACACGGAAATTGCGTCGCTATGAAATACTATGTGTTCTAGGACATTTCCTTCTAAATCGAGTAACGTTTCTATGGAAACGACAGGATTTTCTTTTGGGATACGTCAATCTCATTTCCGATCCACTAATCCTTCTTTACTGCATCCCTCACTCCCAAACTTTGACGAATTCACACGGAAATTGCGTCTCTATGAAATACGAGTACTATGTGTTCTAAGACATTTCCTTCTAAATCGAGTAACGTTTCTATGGAAACGACAGGATTTTCTTTTGGGATACGACAATCTCATTCCCGATCCACTAATCCTTCTTTACTGCATCCCTCACTCCCAAACATTGACGAATTCACACGGAAATTCCGTCGCTATGAAATACGAGTACTATGTGTTCTAAGACATTTCCTTCTAAATCGAGTAACGTTTCTATGGAAACGACAGGATTTTCTTTTGGGATACGAATATCTTATTTCCGATCCACTAATCCTTCTTTACTGCATCCCTCACTCCCAAACATTGACGAATTCACACGGAAATTCCGTCGCTATGAAATACGAGTACTATGTGTTCTAAGACATTTCCTTCTAAATCGAGTAACGTTTCTATGGAAACGACAGGATTTTCTTCTGGGATACGACAATCACATTTCCGATCCACTAATCCTTCTTTACCCGCATCCCTCACTTCCAAACATTGACGAATTCACACGGAAATTGCGTCGCTATGAAATACTATGTGTTCTAAGACATTTCTTCCTAAATCGAGTAACGTTTCTATGGAAACGACGGGATTTTCTTTTGGGATACGACAATCTCATTTCCGATCCACTATTCCTTCTTTACTGCATCCCTCACTCCCTCACATTGACGAATTCACACGGAAATTGCGTCGCTATGAAATACGAGTACTATGTGTTCTAAGACACTTCCTTATAAATCGAGTAACGTTTCTATGGAAACGACAGGATTTTCTTTTGGGATACGACAATCTCATTTCCGATCCACTAATCCTTCTTCACTGCATCCCTCACTCCCACACATTGACGAATTCACACTGATATTCCATCGCTATGAAATACGAGTACTATGTGTTCTAAGACATTTCCTTCTAAATCGAGTAACGTTTCTTTGGAAACGACAGGATTTTCTTTTGGGATACGAATATCTCATTTCCGATCCACTAATCCTTCTTTACTGCATCCCTCACTCCCAAACATTGACGAATTCACACGGAAATTCCGTCGCTATGAAATACGAGTACTATGTGTTCTAAGACATTTCCTTCTAAATCGAGTAACGTTTCTATGGAAACGACAGGATTTTCTTTTGGGATACGACAATCACATTTCCGATCCACTAATCCTTCTTTACCCGCATCCCACACTCCCAAACATTGACGAATTCACACGGAAATTGCGTCGCTATGAAATACTATGTGTTCCAAGACATTTCTTTCTAAATCGAGTAACGTTTCTATGGAAACGACGGGATTTTCTTTTGGGATACGACAATCTCATTTCTGATCCACTAATCCTTCTTTACTGCATCCCTCACTCCCTCACATTGACGAATTCACACGGAAATTGCGTCGCTATGAAATACGAGTACTATGTGTTCTAAGACATTTCCTTATTAATCGAGTAACGTTTCTATGGAAACGACAGGATTTTCTTTTGGGATACGACAATCTCATTTCCGATCCACTAATCCTTCTTTACTGCATCCCTCACTCCCACACATTGACGAATTCACACGGATATTCCGTCGCTATGAAATACGAGTACTATGTGTTCTAAGAGATTTCCTTCTAAATCGCGTAACGTTTCTATGGAAACGACAGGATTTTCTTTTGGGATACGAATATCTCATTTCCGATCCGCTAATCCTTCTTTACTGCATCCCTCACTCCCAAACATTGAAGAATTCACACGGAAATTCCGTCGCTATGAAATACGAGTACTATGTGTTCTAAGACATTTCCTTCTAAATCGAGTAACGTTTCTATGGAAACGACAGGATTTTCTTTTGGGATACGACAATCACATTTTCGATCCACTAATAATTCTTTACTGCATCCCTCACTCCCTAACTTTGACGAATTCACAACGGAAATTGCGTCGCTATGAAATACGAGTACTATGTGTTCTAAGACATTTCCTTCTAAATCGAGTAACGTTTCTATGGAAACGACAGGATTTTCTTTTGGGATACGACAATCTCATTCCCGATCCACTAATCCTTCTTTACTGCATCCCTCACTCCGAAACATTGACGAATTCACACGGAAATTCCGTCGCTATGAAATACGAGTACTATGTGTTCTAAGACATTTCCTTCTAAATCGAGTAACGCTTCTATGGAAACGACAGGATTTTCTTTTGGGATACGACAATCTCATTTCCGATCCACTAATCCTTCTTTACTGCATCCCTCACTCCCTCACATTGACGAATTCACACGGAAATTGCGTCGCTATGAAATACGAGTACTATGTGTTCTAAGACATTTCCTTCTAAATCGAGTAACGTTTCTATGGAAACGACAGGATTTTCTTTTGGGATACGACAATCTCATTTCCGATCCACTAATCCTTCTTTACTGCATCCCTCACTCCCACACATTGACGAATTCACACGGAAATTCCGTCGCTATGAAATACGAGTACTATGTGTTCTATGACATTTCCTTCTGAATCGAGTAACGTTTCTATGGAAACGACAGGATTTTCTTTTGGGATACGAATATCTTATTTCCGATCCACTAATCCTTCTTTACTGCATCCCTCACTCCCAAACATTGACGAATTCCCACGGAAATTGCGTCGCTATGAATTACTATGGGTTCTATGACTTCTCCTTCTATATCAAGTAACGTTTCTATGGAAACGACAGGACTTCTTTTTGGGATACGACAATCTCATTTCCGATCCACTAATCCTTCTATACTGCATCCCTCACTCCCAAACATTGACGAATTCACACGGAAATTGCGTCGGTATGAAATACTATGTGTTCTAGGACATTTCCTTCTAAATCGAGTAACGTTTCTATGGAAACGACAGGATTTTCTTTTGGGATACGACAATCTCATTTCCGATCCACTAATCCTTCTTTACTGCATCCCTCACTCCCACACATTGACGAATTCACACGGAAATTGCTTCGCTATGAAATACGAGTACAATTTGTTCTAAGACATTTCCTTCCAAATCGAGTAACGTTTCTATGGAAACGACAGGATTTTCTTTTGGGATACGACAATCACATTTCCGATCCACTAATCCTTCTTTACTGCATCCCTCACTCCCAAACATTGACGAATTCACACGGAAATTGCGTCGCTCTGAAACACTATGTGTTCTAAGACATTTCCTTCTAAATCGAGTAACGTTTCTATGGAAACGACCGGATTTTCTTTTGGGATACGACAATCACATTTCCGATCCACTAATCCTTCTTTACACCATCCCTCACTCCCACACATTGACGAATTCACACGGAAATTGCGTCGCTATGAAATACGAGTACTATGTGTTCTAAGACATTTCCTGCTAAATCGAGTAACGTTTCTATGGAAACGACAGGATTTTCTTTTGGGATTTGACAATCACATTTCCGATCCACTAATCCTTCTTTACTGCATCCATCACTCCCAAACATTGACGAATTCACACGGAAATTGCGTCGCTATGAAATACGAGTACTATGAGTTCTAAGACATTTCCTTCTAAATCGAGTAACGTTTCCATGGAAACGACAGGATTTTCTTTTGGGATACGACAATCACATTTCCGATCCACTAATCCTTCTTTACTGCATCGCTCACTCCCAAACATTGACGAATTCACACAGAAATTCCGTCGCTATGAAATACGAGTACTATGTGTTCTAAGAGATTTCCTTCTAAATCGAGTAACGTTTCTATGGAAACGACAGGATTTTCTTTTGGGATACGACAATCTCATTTCCGATCCACTAATCCTCCTTTACTGCATCCCTTACTCCCTCACATTGACGAATTCACACGGAAATTGCGTCGCTATGAAATACGAGTACTATGTGTTCTAAGACATTTCCTTCTAAATCGAGTAACGTTTCTATGGAAACGACAGGATTATCTTTTGGGATACGAATATCTCATTTCCGATCCACTAATCCTTCTTTACTGCATCCCTCACTCCCACACATTGACGAATTCACCCGGATATTCCGTCGCTATGAAATACGAGTACTATGTGTTAGAAGACATTTCCTTCTAAATCGAGTAACGTTTCTATGGAAACGACAGGATTTTCTTTTGGGATACGAATATCTTATTTCCGATCCACTAATCCTTCTTTACTGCATCCCTCACTCCCAAACATTGACGAATTCACACGGAAATTCCGTCGCTATGAAATACGAGTACTATGTGTTCTAAGACATTTCCTTCTAAATCGAGTAACGTTTCTATGGAAACGACAGGATTTTCTTTTGGGATACTACAATCACATTTCCGATCCACTAATCCTTCTTTACCCGCATCCCTCACTCCCAAACATTGACGAATTAACACGGAAATTGCGTCGCTATGAAATACTATGTGTTCTAAGACATTTCTTTCTAAATCGAGTCACGTTTCTATGGAAACGACGGGATTTTCTTTTGGGATACGACAATCTCATTTCCGATCCACTAATCCTTCTTTACTGCATCCCTAACTCCCTCACATTGACGAATTCACACGGAAATTGCGTCGCTATGAAATACGAGTACTATGTGTTCTAAGACATTTCCTTATAAATCGAGTAACGTTTCTATGGAAACGACAGGATTTTCTTTTGGGATACGACAATCTCATTTCCGATCCACTAATCCTTCTTTACTGCATCCCTCACTCCCACACATTGATGAATTCACACGGATATTCCGTCGCTATGAAATACGAGTACTATGTGTTCTAAGCCATTTCCTTCTAAATCGAGTAACGTTTCTATGGAAACGACAGGATTTTCTTTTGGGATACGACAATCACATTTCCGATCCACTAACCCTTCTTTACTGCATCGCTCACTCCCAAACATTGACGAATTCACACAGAAATTCCGTCGCTATGAAATACGAGTACTATGTGTTCTAAGAGATTTCCTTCTAAATCGAGTAACGTTTCTATGGAAACGACAGGATTTTCTTTTGGGATACGACAATCTCATTTCCGATCCACTAATCCTCCTTTACTGCATCCCTTACTCCCTCACATTGACGAATTCACACGGAAATTGCGTCGCTATGAAATACGAGTACTATGTGTTCTAAGACATTTCCTTCTAAATCGAGTAACGTTTCTATGGAAACGACAGGATTATCTTTTGGGATACGAATATCTCATTTCCGATCCACTAATCCTTCTTTACTGCATCCCTCACTCCCACACATTGACGAATTCACACGGATATTCCGTCGCAATGAAATACGAGTACTATGTGTTAGAAGACATTTCCTTCTAAATCGAGTAACGTTTCTATGGAAACGACAGGATTTTCTTTTGGGATACGAATATCTTATTTCCGATCCACTAATCCTTCTTTACTGCATCCCTCACTCCCAAACATTGACGAATTCACACGGAAATTCCGTCGCTATGAAATACGAGTACTATGTGTTCTAAGACATTTCCTTCTAAATCGAGTAACGTTTCTATGGAAACGACAGGATTTTCTTTTGGGATACTACAATCACATTTCCGATCCACTAATCCTTCTTTACCCGCATCCCTCACTCCCAAACATTGACGAATTAACACGGAAATTGCGTCGCTATGAAATACTATGTGTTCTAAGACATTTCTTTCTAAATCGAGTCACGTTTCTATGGAAACGACGGGATTTTCTTTTGGGATACGACAATCTCATTTCCGATCCACTAATCCTTCTTTACTGCATCCCTAACTCCCTCACATTGACGAATTCACACGGAAATTGCGTCGCTATGAAATACGAGTACTATGTGTTCTAAGACATTTCCTTATAAATCGAGTAACGATTCTATGGAAACGACAGGATGTTCTTTTTGGATACGACAATCTCATTTCCGATCCACTAATCCTTCTTTACTGCATCCCTCACTCCCACACATTGATGAATTCACACGGATATTCCGTCGCTATGAAATACGAGTACTATGTGTTCTAAGACATTTCCTTCTAAATCGAGTAACGTTTCTATGGAAACGACAGGATTTTCTTTTGGGATACGACAATCGCATTTCCGATCCACTAATCCTTCTTTACTGCATCGCTCACTCCCAAACATTGACGAATTCACACAGAAATTCCGTCGCTATGAAATACGAGTACTATGTGTTCTAAGAGATTTCCTTCTAAATCGAGTAACGTTTCTATGGAAACGACAGGATTTTCTTTTGGGATACTACAATCACATTTCCGATCCACTAATCCTTCTTTACCCGCATCCCTCACTCCCAAACATTGACGAATTAACACGGAAATTGCGTCGCTATGAAATACTATGTGTTCTAAGACATTTCTTTCTAAATCGAGTCACGTTTCTATGGAAACGACGGGATTTTCTTTTGGGATACGACAATCTCATTTCCGATCCACTAATCCTTCTTTACTGCATCCCTAACTCCCTCACATTGACGAATTCACACGGAAATTGCGTCGCTATGAAATACGAGTACTATGTGTTCTAAGACATTTCCTTATAAATCGAGTAACGTTTCTATGGAAACGACAGGATGTTCTTTTTGGATACGACAATCTCATTTCCGATCCACTAATCCTTCTTTACTGCATCCCTCACTCCCACACATTGATGAATTCACACGGATATTCCGTCGCTATGAAATACGAGTACTATGTGTTCTAAGACATTTCCTTCTAAATCGAGTAACGTTTCTATGGAAACGACAGGATTTTCTTTTGGGATACGACAATCACATTTCCGATCCACTAATCCTTCTTTACTGCATCGCTCACTCCCAAACATTGACGAATTCACACAGAAATTCCGTCGCTATGAAATACGAGTACTATGTGTTCTAAGAGATTTCCTTCTAAATCGAGTAACGTTTCTATGGAAACGACAGGATTTTCTTTTGGGATACGACAATCTCATTTCCGATCCACTAATCCTCCTTTACTGCATCCCTTACTCCCTCACATTGACGAATTCACACGGAAATTGCGTCGCTATGAAATACGAGTACTATGTGTTCTAAGACATTTCCTTCTAAATCGAGTAACGTTTCTATGGAAACGACAGGATTATCTTTTGGGATACGAATATCTCATTTCCGATCCACTAATCCTTCTTTACTGCATCCCTCACTCCCACACATTGACGAATTCACACGGATATTCCGTCGCTATGAAATACGAGTACTATGTGTTAGAAGACATTTCCTTCTAAATCGAGTAACGTTTCTATGGAAACGACAGGATTTTCTTTTGGGATACGAATATCTTATTTCCGATCCACTAATCCTTCTTTACTGCATCCCTCACTCCCAAACATTGACGAATTCACACGGAAATTCCGTCGCTATGAAATACGAGTACTATGTGTTCTAAGACATTTCCTTCTAAATCGAGTAACGTTTCTATAGAAACGACAGGATTTTCTTTTGGGATACTACAATCACATTTCCGATCCACTATTCCTTCTTTACGCGCATCCCTCACTCCCAAACATTGACGAATTAACACGGAAATTGCGTCGCTATGAAATACTATGTGTTCTAAGACATTTCTTTCTAAATCGAGTCACGTTTCTATGGAAACGACGGGATTTTCTTTTGGGATACGACAATCTCATTTCCGATCCACTAATCCTTCTTTACTGCATCCCTAACTCCCTCACATTGACGAATTCACACGGAAATTGCGTCGCTATGAAATACGAGTACTATGTGTTCTAAGACATTTCCTTATAAATCGAGTAACGTTTCTATGGAAACGACAGGATTTTCTTTTGGGATACGACAATCTCATTTCCGATCCACTAATCCTTCTTTACTGCATCCCTCACTCCCACACATTGATGAATTCACACAGATATTCCGTCGCTATGAAATACGAGTACTATGTGTTCTAAGACATTTCCTTCTAAATCGAGTAACGTTTCTATGGAAACGACAGGATTTTCTTTTGGGATACGAATATCTCATTTCCGATCCACTAATCCTTCTTTACTGCATACCTCACTCCAAAACATTGACGAATTCACACGGAAATTCCGTCGCTATGAGATACGAGTACTATGTGTTCTAAGACATTTCCTTCTAAATCGAGTAACGTTTCTATGGAAACGACAGGATTTTCTTTTGGGATACGACAATCACATTTCCGATCCACTAATCCTTCTTTACCCGCATCCCTCACTCCCAAACATTGACGAATTCACACGGAAATTGCGTCGCTATGAAATACTATGTGTTCTAAGACATTTCTTTCTAAATCGAGTAACGTTTCTATGGAAACGACGGGATTTTCTTTTGGGATACGACAATCTCATTTCCGATCCACTAATCCTTCTTTACTGCATCCCTCACTCCCACACATTGACGAATTCACACGGAAATTGCGTCGCTATGAAATACGAGTACTATGTGTTCTAAGACATCTCCTTCTAAATCGAGTAACGTTTCTATGGAAACGACAGGATTTTCTTTTGGGATACGACAATCACATTTCCGATCCACTAATCCTTCTTTACTGCATCCCTCACTCCCAAACATTGACGAATTCTCACGGAAATTCCTTCGCTATGAAATACGAGTACTATGTGTTCTAAGAGATTACCTTCTAAATCGAGTAACGTTTCTATGGAAACGACAGGATTTTCTTTTGGGATACGACAATCACATTTCCGATCCACTAATCCATCTTTACACCATCCCTCACTCCCACACATTGACGAATTCACACGGAAATTGCGTCGCTATGAATTACTATGGGTTCTATGACTTCTCCTTCTATATCAAGTAACCTTTCTATGGAAACGACAGGACTTTTTTTTGGGATACGACGATCTCATTTCCGATCCACTAATCCTTCTATACTGCATCCCTCACTCCCAAACATTGACGAATTCACACGGAAATTGCGTCGCTATGAAATACTATGTGTTCTAAGACATTTCCTTCTAAATCGAGTAACGTTTCTATGGAAACGACAGGATTTTCTTTTGGGATACGACAATCTCATTTCCGATCCACTAATCCTTCTTTACTGCATGCCTCACTCCCACACATTGACGAATTCACACGGAAATTTCGTCGCTATGAAATACGAGTACAATGTGTTCTAAGACATTTCCTTCTCAATCGAGTAACGTTTCTATGGAAACGACAGGATTTTCTTTTGGGATACGACAATCACATTTCCGATCCACTAATCCTTCTTTACTGCATCCCTCACTCCCAAACATTGACGAATTCACACTAAAATTGCGTCGCTATGTATTACTATGGGTTCTATGACTTCTCCTTCTAAATCGAGTGGCGTTTCTATGGAAACGACAGGGTTTTCTTTTGGGATACGACAATCTCATTTCCGATCCACTAATCCTTCTTTACTGCATCCCTCACTCCCACACATTGACGAATTCACGCGGAAATTGCGTCGCTATGAAATACGAGTACTATGTGTTCTAAGACATTTCCTTATAAATCGAGTAACGTTTCTATGGAAACGACAGGATTTTCTTTTGGGATTTGACAATCACATTTCCGATCCACTAATCCTTCTTTACTGCATCCCTCACTCCCAAACATTGACGAATTCACACGGAAATTGCGTCGCTATGAAATACGAGTACTATGAGTTCTAAGACATTTCCTTCTAAATCGAGTAACGTTTCTATGGAAACGACAGGATTTTCTTTTGGGATACGACAATCACATTTTCACTGCATCGCTCACTCCCAAACATTGACGAATTCACACAGAAATTCCGTCGCTATGAAATACGAGTACTATGTGTTCTAAGAGATTTCCTTCTAAATCGAGTAACGTTTCTATGGAAACGACAGGATTTTCTTTTGGGATACGACAATCTCATTTCCGATCCACTAATCCCCCTTTACTGCATCCCTTACTCCCTCACATTGACGAATTCACACGGAAATTGCGTCGCTATGAAATACGAGTACTATGTGTTCTAAGACATTTCCTTCTAAATCGAGTAACGTTTCTATGGAAACGACAGGATTTTCTTTTGGGATACGACAATCTCATTTCCGATCCACTAATCCTTCTTTACCCGCATCCCTCACTCCCAAACATTGACGAATTAACACGGAAATTGCGTCGCTATGAAATACTATGTGTTCTAAGACATTTCTTTCTAAATCGAGTCACGTTTCTATGGAAACGACGGGATTTTCTTTTGGGATACGACAATCTCATTTCCGATCCACTAATCCTTCTTTACTGCATCCCTAACTCCCTCACATTGACGAATTCACACGGAAATTGCGTCGCTATGAAATACGAGTACTATGTGTTCTAAGACATTTCCTTCTAAATCGAGTAACGTTTCTATGGAAACGACAGGATTTTCTTTTGGGATACGACAATCTCATTCCCGAACCACTAATCCTTCTTTACTACATCCCTCTCTCCCAAACATTGACGAATTCACACGGAAATTGCGTCGCTATGAAATACTATGTGTTCTAAGACATTTCCTACTATATCGAGTAACGTTTCTATGGAAACGACGGGATTTTCTTTTGGGATACGACAATCTCATTTCCGATCCACTAATCCTTCTTTACTGCATCCCTCACTCCCACACATTGACGAAGTCTCACGGAAATTGCTTCGCTATGAAATACGAGTACTATGTGTTCTAAGACATTTCCTTCTGAATCGAGTAACGTTTCTATGGAAAGGACAGGATTTTCTTTTGGGATACGAATATCTCATTTCCGATCCACTAATCCTTCTTTACTGCATCCCTCACTCCCAAACATTGACGAATTCACACGGAAATTCCATCGCAATGAAATACGAGTACTATGTGTTCTAAGACATTTCCTTCTAAATCGAGTAACGTTTCTATGGAAACGACAGGATTTTCTTTTGGGATACGACAATCACATTTCCGATCCACTAATTCTTCTTTACCTGCATCCCTCACTCCCAAACATTGACGAATTCACACGGAAATTGCGTCGCTATGAAATACTATGTGTTCTAAGACATTTCTTTCTAAATCGAGTAACGTTTCTATGGAAACGACGGGATTTTCTTTTGGGATACGACAATGTCATTTCCGATCCACTAATCCTTCTTTACTGCATCCCTCACTCCCACACATTGACGAATTCACACGGAAATTGCGTCGCTATGAAATACGAGTACTATGTGTTCTAAGACATTTCCTTCTAAATCGAGTAACGTTTCTATGGAAACGACAGGATTTTCTTTTGGGATACGACAATCTCATTTCCGATCCACTAATCCTTCTTTACTGCATGCCTCACTCCCACACATTGACGAATTCACACGGAAATTTCGTCGCTATGAAATACGAGTACAATGTGTTCTAAGACATTTCCTTCTCAATCGAGTAACGTTTCAATGGAAACGACAGGATTTTCTTTTGGGATACGACAATCACATTTCCGATCCACTAATCCTTCTTTACTGCATCCCTCACTCCCAAACATTGACGAATTCACACTAAAATTGCGTCGCTATGTATTACTATGGGTTCTATGACTTCTCCTTCTAAATCGTGTGGCGTTTCTATGGAAACGACAGGGTTTTCTTTTGGGATACGACAATCTCATTTCCGATCCACTAATCCTTCTTTACTGCATCCCTCACTCCCACACATTGACGAATTCACGCGGAAATTGCGTCGCTATGAAATACGAGTACTATGTGTTCTAAGACATTTCCTTCTAAATCGAGTAACGTTTCTATGGAAACGACAGGATTTCCTTTTGGGATACGACAATCACATTTCCGATCCACTAATCCTTCTTTGATGCATCCCTCACTCCCAAACATTGACGAATTCACACGGAAATTCCGTCGCTATGAAATACGAGTACTATGTGTTCTAAGACATTTAATTCTAAATCGAGTAACGTTTCTATGGAAAGGACAGTATTTTCTTTTGGGATACGACAATCACATTTCCGATCCATTAATACTTCTTTACTGCATCCCTCACTCCCAAACATTGACGAATTCACGCGGAAATTGCGTCGCTATGAAATACGAGTACTATGTGTTCTAAGACATTTCCTTCTAAATCGAGTAACGTTTCTATGGAAACGACAGGATTTTCTTTTGGGATACGACAATCACATTTCCGATCCACTAATCCTTCTTTGATGCATCCCTCACTCCCAAACATTGACGAATTCACACGGAAATTCCGTCGCTATGAAATACGAGTACTATGTGTTCTAAGAGATTTCCTTCTAAATCGAGTAACGTTTCTATGGAAACGACAGGATTTTCTTTTGGGATACGACAATCTCATTTCCGATCCACTAATCCTTCTTTACAGCATCCCTTACTCCTTCACATTGACGAATTCACACGGAAATTGCGTCGCTATGAAATACGAGTACAATGTGTTCTATGACATTTCCTTCTAAATCGAGTAACGTTTCTGTGGAAACGACAGGATTTTCTTTTGGGATACGAATATCTCATTTCCGATCCACTAATCCTTCTTTACTGCATCCCTCACTCCCACACATTGACGAATTCACATGGAAATTGCGTCGCTATGAAATACGAGTATTATGTGTTCTAAGACATTTCCTTCTAAATCGAGTAACGTTTCTATGGAAACGACAGGATTTTCTTTTGGGATACGAATATCTTATTTCCGATCCACTAATCCTTCTTTAACGCATCCCTCACTCCCAAACATTGACGAATTCACACGGAAATTCCGTCGCTATGAAATACGAGTACTATGTGTTCTAAGACATTTCCTTCTAAATCGAGTAACGTTTCTATGGAATCGACAGGATTTTCTTTTGGGATACGACAATCTCATTTCCGATCCACTATTCCTTGTTTACTTCATCCCTCACTCCCAAACATTGACGAATTCACACGGAAATTGCGTCGCTATGAAATACGAGTACTATGTGTTCTAAGACATTTCCTTCTAAATCGAGTAACGTTTCTATGGAAACGACAGGATTTTCTTTTGGGATACGACAATCACATTTCCGATCCACTAATCGTTCTTTACTGCATCCCTCACTCCCAAACATTGACGACTTCACACGGAAATTGCGTCGCTATGAAATACGAGTACTATGTGTTCTAAGACATTTCCTTCTAAATCGAGTAACGCGTCTATGGAAACGACAGGATTTTCTTTTGGGATACGACAATCTCATTTCCGATCCACTAATCGTCCTTTGCTGCATCCCTCACTCCCAAACATTGAAGAATTCACACGGAAATTGCAACGCTATGAAATACGAGTACTATGTGTTCTAAGACATTTCCTTCTAAATCGAGTAACGTTACTATGGAAACGACAGGATTTTCTTTTGGGATACGAATATCTCATTTCCGATCCACTAATCCTTCTTTACTGCATCCCTCACTCCCAAACATTGACGAATTCACACGGAAATTCCGTCGCTATGAGATACGAGTACTATGTGTTCTAAGACATTTCCTTCTAAATCGAGTAACGTTTCTATGGAAACGACAGGATTTTCTTTTGGGATACGACAATCTCATTTCCGATCCACTAATCCTTCTTTACTGCATCCCTCACTCCCACACATTGACGAATTCACACGGAAATTTCTTCGCTATGAAATACGAGTACTATGTGTTCTAAGACATTTCCTTCTAAATCGAGTAACGTTTCTATGGAAACGACAGGATTTTCTTTTGGGATACGACAGTCACATTTCCGATCCACTAATCCTTCTTTACTGCATCCCTCACTCCCAAATATTGACGAATTCACACAGAAATTGCGTCGCTATGAAATACTATGTGTTCTAGGACATTTCCTTCTAAATCGAGTAACGTTTCTATGGAAACGACAGGATGTTCTTTTTGGATACGACAATCTCATTTCCGATCCACTAATCCTCCTTAACTGCATCCCTCACTCCCACACATTGACGAATTCACACGGAAATTGCTTCGCTATGAAATACGAGTACTATTTGTTCTAAGACATTTACTTCTAAATCGAGTAACGTTTCTATGGAAACGACAGGATTTTCTTTTGGGATACGACAATCACATTTCCGATCCACTAATCCTTCTTTACTGCATCCCTCACTCCCAAACATTGACGAATTCACACGGAAATTGCGTCGCTATGAAATACTATGTGTTCTAAGACATTTCCTTCTAAATCGAGTAACGTTTCTATGGAAACGACAGGATTTTCTTTTGGGATACGACAATCACATTTCCGATCCACTAATCCTTCTTTACTGCATCCCTCACTCCCAAACATTGACGAATTCACACGGAAATTGCGTCGCTATGAAATACTATGTGTTCTAAGACATTTCCTTCTATATCGAGTAACGTTTCTATGGAAACGACGGGATTTTCTTTTGGGATACGACAATCTCATTTCCGATCCACTAATCCTTCTTTACTGCATCCCTCACTCCCACACATTGACGAAGTCTCACGGAAATTGCTTCGCTATGAAATACGAGTACTATTTGTTCTAAGACATCTCCTTCTAAATCGAGTAACGTTTCTATGGAAACGACAGGATTTTCTTTTGGGATACGACAATCACATTTCCGATCCACTAATCCTTCTTTACTGCATCCCTCACTCCCAAACATTGACGTATTCACACGGAAATTGCGTCGCTCTGAAATACTCTGTGTTCTAAGACATTGCCTTCTAAATCGAGTAACGTTACTATGGAAACGACAGGATTTTCTTTTGGGATACGACAATCACATTTCCGATCCACTAATCCTTCTTTACTGCATCCCTCACTCCCAAACTTTGACGAATTCACACGGAAATTGCGTCGCTATGAAATACGAGTACTATGTGTTCTAAGACATTTCCTTCTAAATCGAGTAACGTTTCTATGGAAACGACAGGATTTTCTTTTGGGATACGACAATCTCATTCCCGATCCACTAATCCTTCTTTACTGCATCCCTCTCTCCCAAACATTGACGAATTCACACGGAAATTGCGTCGCTATGAAATACTATGTGTTCTAAGACATTTCCTTCTATATCGAGTAACGTTTCTATGGAAACGACGGGATTTTCTTTTGGGATACGACAATCTCATTTCCGATCCACTAATCCTTCTTTACTGCATCCCTCACTCCCACGCATTGACGAATTCACACGGAAATTGCGTCGCTATGAAATACAAGTACTATGTGTTCTAAGACATTTCCTTCTAAATCGAGTAACGTTTCTATGGAACGACAGGAATTTCTTTTGGGATACGACAATCTCATTTCCCATCCACTAATCCTTCTTTACTGCAACCCTCATTCCCAAACATTGACGAATTCACACGGAAATTGCGTCGCTATGATATACTATGTGTTCTACGACTTTTCCTTCTAAATCGAGTAACGTTACTATGGAAACGACAGGATTTTCTTCTGGGATACGACAATCACATTTCCGATCCACTAATCCTTCATTACTGCATCCCTCACTCCCAAACATTGACGTATTCACACGGAAATTGCGTCGCTCTGAAATACTCTGTGTTCTAAGACATTTCCTTCTAAATCGAGTAACGTTTCTATGGAAACGACTGGATTTTCTTTTGGGATACGACAATCACATTTCCGATCCACTAATCCTTCTTTACTGCATCCCTCACTCCCAAACTTTGACGAATTCACACGGAAATTGCGTCGCTATGAAATACGAGTACTATGTGTTCTAAGACATTTCCTTCTAAATCGAGTAACGTTTCTATGGAAACGACAGGATTTTCTTTTGGGATACGACAATCTCATTCCCGATCCACTAATCCTTCTTTACTACATCCCTCTCTCCCAAACATTGACGAATTCACACGGAAATTGCGTCGCTATGAAATACTATGTGTTCTAAGACATTTCCTTCTATATCGAGTAACGTTTCTATGGAAACGACGGGATTTTCTTTTGGGATACGACAATTTCATTTCCGATCCACTAATCCTTCTTTACTGCATCCCTCACTCCCACACATTGACGAAGTCTCACGGAAATTGCTTCGCTATGAAATACGAGTACTATTTGTTCTAAGACATTTCCTTCTAAATCGAGTAACGTTTCTATGGAAACGACAGGATTTTCTTTTGGGATACGACAATCACATTTCCGATCCACTAATTCTTCTTTACCTGCATCCCTCACTCCCAAACATTGACGAATTCACACGGAAATTGCGTCGCTATGAAATACTATGTGTTCTAAGACATTTCTTTCTAAATCGAGTAACGTTTCTATGGAAACGACGGGATTTTCTTTTGGGATACGACAATGTCATTTCCGATCCACTAATCCTTCTTTACTGCATCCCTCACTCCCACACATTGACGAATTCACACGGAAATTGCGTCGCTATGAAATACGAGTACTATGTGTTCTAAGACATTTCCTTCTATATCGAGTAACGTTTCTATGGAAACGACAGGATTTTCTTTTGGGATACGACAATCTCATTTCCGATCCACTAATCCTTCTTTACTGCATGCCTCACTCCCACACATTGACGAATTCACACGGAAATTTCGTCGCTATGAAATACGAGTACAATGTGTTCTAAGACATTTCCTTCTCAATCGAGTAACGTTTCTATGGAAACGACAGGATTTTCTTTTGGGATACGACAATCACATTTCCGATCCACTAATCCTTCTTTACTGCATCCCTCACTCCCAAACATTGACGAATTCACACTAAAATTGCGTCGCTATGTATTACTATGGGTTCTATGACTTCTCCTTCTAAATCGTGTGGCGTTTCTATGGAAACGACAGGGTTTTCTTTTGGGATACGACAATCTCATTTCCGATCCACTAATCCTTCTTTACTGCATCCCTCACTCCCACACATTGACGAATTCACGCGGAAATTGCGTCGCTATGAAATACGAGTACTATGTGTTCTAAGACATTTCCTTCTAAATCGAGTAACGTTTCTATGGAAACGACAGGATTTTCTTTTGGGATACGACAATCACATTTCCGATCCACTAATCCTTCTTTGATGCATCCCTCACTCCCAAACATTGACGAATTCACACGGAAATTCCGTCGCAATGAAATACGAGTACTATGTGTTCTAAGACATTTAATTCTAAATCGAGTAACGTTTCTATGGAAAGGACAGGATTTTCTTTTGGGATACGACAATCACATTTCCGATCCATTAATACTTCTTTACTGCATCCCTCACTCCCAAACATTGACGAATTCACGCGGAAATTGCGTCGCTATGAAATACGAGTACTATGTGTTCTAAGACATTTCCTTCTAAATCGAGTAACGTTTCTATGGAAACGACAGGATTTTCTTTTGGGATACGACAATCACATTTCCGATCCACTAATCCTTCTTTGATGCATCCCTCACTCCCAAACATTGACGAATTCACACGGAAATTCCGTCGCTATGAAATACGAGTACTATGTGTTCTAAGAGATTTCCTTCTAAATCGAGTAACGTTTCTATGGAAACGACAGGATTTTCTTTTGGGATACGACAATCTCATTTCCGATCCACTAATCCTTATTTACAGCATCCCTTACTCCTTCACATTGACGAATTCACACGGAAATTGCGTCGCTATGAAATACGAGTACAATGTGTTCTATGACATTTCCTTCTAAATCGAGTAACGTTTCTGTGGAAACGACAGGATTTTCTTTTGGGATACGAATATCTCATTTCCGATCCACTAATCCTTCTTTACTGCATCCCTCACTCCCACACATTGACGAATTCACATGGAAATTGCGTCGCTATGAAATACGAGTACTATGTGTTCTAAGACATTTCCTTCTAAATCGAGTAACGTTTCTATGGAAACGACAGGATTTTCTTTTGGGATACGAATATCTTATTTCCGATCCACTAATCCTTCTTTAACGCATCCCTCACTCCCAAACATTGACGAATTCACACGGAAATTCCGTCGCTATGAAATACGAGTACTATGTGTTCTAAGACATTTCCTTCTAAATCGAGTAACGTTTCTATGGAATCGACAGGATTTTCTTTTGGGATACGACAATCTCATTTCCGATCCACTATTCCTTGTTTACTTCATCCCTCACTCCCAAACATTGACGAATTCACACGGAAATTGCGTCGCTATGAAATACGAGTACTATGTGTTCTAAGACATTTCCTTCTAAATCGAGTAACGTTTCTATGGAAACGACAGGATTTTCTTTTGGGATACGACAATCACATTTCCGATCCACTAATCGTTCTTTACTGCATCCCTCACTCCCAAACATTGACGACTTCACACGGAAATTGCGTCGCTATGAAATACGAGTACTATGTGTTCTAAGACATTTCCTTCTAAATCGAGTAACGTTTCTATGGAAACGACAGGATTTTCTTTTGGGATACGACAATCTCATTTCCGATCCACTAATCGTCCTTTGCTGCATCCCTCACTCCCAAACATTGAAGAATTCACACGGAAATTGCGTCGCTATGAAATACGAGTACTATGTGTTCTAAGACATTTCCTTCTAAATCGAGTAACGTTACTATGGAAACGACAGGATTTTCTTTTGGGATACGAATATCTCATTTCCGATCCACTAATCCTTCTTTACTGCATCCCTCACTCCCAAACATTGACGAATTCACACGGAAATTCCGTCGCTATGAGATACGAGTACTATGTGTTCTAAGACATTTCCTTCTAAATCGAGTAACGTTTCTATGGAAACGACAGGATTTTCTTTTGGGATACGACAATCTCATTTCCGATCCACTAATCCTTCTTTACTGCATCCCTCACTCCCACACATTGACGAATTCACACGGAAATTTCGTCGCTATGAAATACGAGTACTATGTGTTCTAAGACATTTCCTTCTAAATCGAGTAACGTTTCTATGGAAACGACAGGATTTTCTTTTGGGATACGACAGTCACATTTCCGATCCACTAATCCTTCTTTACTGCATCCCTCACTCCCAAATATTGACGAATTCACACAGAAATTGCGTCGCTATGAAATACTATGTGTTCTAGGACATATCCTTCTAAATCGAGTAACGTTTCTATGGAAACGACAGGATGTTCTTTTTGGATACGACAATCTCATTTCCGATCCACTAATCCTCCTTAACTGCATCCCTCACTCCCACACATTGACGAATTCACACGGAAATTGCTTCGCTATGAAATACGAGTACTATTTGTTCTAAGACATTTACTTCTAAATCGAGTAACGTTTCTATGGAAACGACAGGATTTTCTTTTGGGATACGACAATCACATTTCCGATCCACTAATCCTTCTTTACTGCATCCCTCACTCCCAAACATTGACGAATTCACACGGAAATTGCGTCGCTATGAAATACTATGTGTTCTAAGACATTTCCTTCTAAATCGAGTAACGTTTCTATGGAAACGACAGGATTTTCTTTTGGGATACGACAATCACATTTCCGATCCACTAATCCTTCTTTACTGCATCCCTCACTCCCAAACATTGACGAATTCACACGGAAATTGCGTCGCTATGAAATACTATGTGTTCTAAGACATTTCCTTCTATATCGAGTAACGTTTCTATGGAAACGACGGGATTTTCTTTTGGGATACGACAATCTCATTTCCGATCCACTAATCCTTCTTTACTGCATCCCTCACTCCCACACATTGAAGAAAGTCTCACGGAAATTGCTTCGCTATGAAATACGAGTACTATTTGTTCTAAGACATTTCCTTCTAAATCGAGTGACGTTTCTATGGAAACGACAGGATTTTCTTTTGGGATACGACAATCACATTTCCGATCCACTAATCCTTCTTTACTGCATCCCTCACTCCCAAACATTGACGTATTCACACGGAAATTGCGTCGCTCTGAAATACTCTGTGTTCTAAGAAATTTCCTTCTAAATCGAGTAACGTTTCTATGGAAACGACAGGATTTTCTTTTGGGATACGACAATCACATTTCCGATCCACTAATCCTTCTTTACTGCATCCCTCACTCCCAAACTTTGACGAATTCACACGGAAATTGCGTCGCTATGAAATACGAGTACTATGTGTTCTAAGACATTTCCTTCTAAATCGAGTAACGTTTCTATGGAAACGACAGGATTTTCTTTTGGGATACGACAATCTCATTCCCGATCCACTAATCCTTCTTTACTGCATCCCTCTCTCCCAAACATTGACGAATTCACACGGAAATTGCGTCGCTATGAAATACTATGTGTTCTAAGACATTTCCTTCTATATCGAGTAACGTTTCTATGGAAACGACGGGATTTTCTTTTGGGATACGACAATCTCATTTCCGATCCACTAATCCTTCTTTACTGCATCCCTCACTCCCACGCATTGACGAATTCACACGGAAATTGCGTCGCTATGAAATACAAGTACTATGTGTTCTAAGACATTTCCTTCTAAATCGAGTAACGTTTCTATGGAACGACAGGAATTTCTTTTGGGATACGACAATCTCATTTCCCATCCACTAATCCTTCTTTACTGCAACCCTCATTCCCAAACATTGACGAATTCACACGGAAATTGCGTCGCTATGATATACTATGTGTTCTACGACTTTTCCTTCTAAATCGAGTAACGTTACTATGGAAACGACAGGATTTTCTTCTGGGATACGACAATCACATTTCCGATCCACTAATCCTTCATTACTGCATCCCTCACTCCCAAACATTGACGTATTCACACGGAAATTGCGTCGCTCTGAAATACTCTGTGTTCTAAGACATTTCCTTCTAAATCGAGTAACGTTTCTATGGAAACGACTGGATTTTCTTTTGGGATACGACAATCACATTTCCGATCCACTAATCCTTCTTTACTGCATCCCTCACTCCCAAACTTTGACGAATTCACACGGAAATTGCGTCGCTATGAAATACGAGTACTATGTGTTCTAAGACATTTCCTTCTAAATCGAGTAACGTTTCTATGGAAACGACAGGATTTTCTTTTGGGATACGACAATCTCATTCCCGATCCACTAATCCTTCTTTACTACATCCCTCTCTCCCAAACATTGACGAATTCACACGGAAATTGCGTCGCTATGAAATACTATGTGTTCTAAGACATTTCCTTCTATATCGAGTAACGTTTCTATGGAAACGACGGGATTTTCTTTTGGGATACGACAATCTCATTTCCGATCCACTAATCCTTCTTTACTGCATCCCTCACTCCCACACATTGACGAAGTCTCACGGAAATTGCTTCGCTATGAAATACGAGTACTATTTGTTCTAAGACATTTCCTTCTAAATCGAGTAACGTTTCTATGGAAACGACAGGATTTTCTTTTGGGATACGACAATCACATTTCTGATCCACTAATCCTTCTTTACTGCATCCCTCACTCCCAAACATTGACGTATTCACACGGAAATTGCGTCGCTCTGAAATACTCTGTGTTCTAAGACATTTCCTTCTAAATCGAGTAACGTTTCTATGGAAACGACAGGTTTTTCTTTTGGGATACGACAATCACATTTCCGATCCACTAATCCTTCTTTACTGCATCCCTCACTCCCAAACTTTGACGAATTCACACGGAAATTGCGTCGCTATGAAATACCAGTACTATGTGTTCTAAGACATTTCCTTCTAAATCGAGTAACGTTTCTATGGAAACGACAGGATTTTCTTTTGGGATACGACAATCTCATTCCCGATCCACTAATCCTTCTTTACTGCATCCCTCACTCCCAAACATTGACGAATTCACACGGAAATTCCGTCGCCATGAAATACGAGTACTATGCGTTCTAAGACATTTCCTTCTAAATCGAGTAACGTTCCTTTGGAAACGACAGGATTTTCTTTTGGGATACGACAATCTCATTTCCGATCCACTAATCCTTCTTTACTGCATCCCTCACTCCCTCACATTGACGAATTCACACGGAAATTGCGTCGCTATGAAATACGAGTACTATGTGTTCTAAGACATTTCCTTCTAAATCGAGCAACGTTTCTATGGAAACGACAGGATTTTCTTTTGGGATACGACAATCTCATTTCCGATCCACTAATCCTTCTTTACTGCATCCCTCACTCCCACACATTGACGAATTCACACGGAAATTCCGTCGCTATGAAATACGAGTACTATGTGTTCTATGACATTTCCTTCTGAATCGAGTAACGTTTCTATGGAAACGACAGGATTTTCTTTTGGGATACGAATATCTTATTTCCGATCCACTAATCCTTCTTTACTGCATCCCTCACTCCCAAACATTGACGAATTCACACGGAAATTGCGTCGCTATGAATTACTATGGGTTCTATGACTTCTCCTTCTATATGAAGTAACGTTTCTATGGAAACGACAGGACTTCTTTTTGGAATTTGACAATCTCATTTCCGAACCACTAATCCTTCTATACTGCATCCCTCACTCCCAAACATTGACGAATTCACACGGAAATTGCGTCGCTATGAATTACTATGTGTTCTAAGACATTTTCTTCTAAATCGAGTAACGTTTCTATGGAAACGAGAGGATTTTCTTTTGGGATACGACAATCACATTTCCGATCCACTAATCCTTCTTTACTGCATCCCTCACTCCCAAACATTGACGAATTCACACGGAAATTGCGTCGCTATGAAATACTATGTGTTCTAAGACATTTCCTTCTAAATCGAGTAACGTTTCTATGGAAACGACAGGATTTTCTTTTGGGATACGACAATCACATTTCCGATCCACTAATCCTTCTTTACTGCATCCCTCACTCCCAAACATTGACGAATTCACACGGAAATTGCGTCGCTATGAAATACTATGTGTTCTAAGACATTTCCTTCTATATCGAGTAACGTTTCTATGGAAACGACGGGATTTTCTTTTGGGATACGACAATCTCATTTCCGATCCAATAATCCTTCTTTACTGCATCCCTCACTCCCACACATTGACGAAGTCTCACGGAAATTGCTTCGCTATGAAATACGAGTACTATTTGTTCTAAGACATTTCCTTCTAAATCGAGTAACGTTTCTATGGAAACGACAGGATTTTCTTTTGGGATACGACAATCACATTTCTGATCCACTAATCCTTCTTTACTGCATCCCTCACTCCCAAACATTGACGTATTCACACGGAAATTGCGTCGCTCTGAAATACTCTGTGTTCTAAGACATTTCCTTCTAAATCGAGTAACGTTTCTATGGAAACGACAGGTTTTTCTTTTGGGATACGACAATCACATTTCCGATCCACTAATCCTTCTTTACTGCATCCCTCACTCCCAAACTTTGACGAATTCACACGGAAATTGCGTCGCTATGAAATACCAGTACTATGTGTTCTAAGACATTTCCTTCTAAATCGAGTAACGTTTCTATGGAAACGACAGGATTTTCTTTTGGGATACGACAATCTCATTCCCGATCCACTAATCCTTCTTTACTGCATCCCTCACTCCCAAACATTGACGAATTCACACGGAAATTCCGTCGCCATGAAATACGAGTACTATGCGTTCTAAGACATTTCCTTCTAAATCGAGTAACGTTCCTTTGGAAACGACAGGATTTTCTTTTGGGATACGACAATCTCATTTCCGATCCACTAATCCTTCTTTACTGCATCCCTCACTCCCTCACATTGACGAATTCACACGGAAATTGCGTCGCTATGAAATACGAGTACTATGTGTTCCAAGACATTTCCTTCTAAATCGAGCAACGTTTCTATGGAAACGACAGGATCTTCTTTTGGGATACGACAATCTCATTTCCGATCCACTAATCCTTCTTTACTGCATCCCTCACTCCCACACATTGACGAATTCACACGGAAATTCCGTCGCTATGAAATACGAGTACTATGTGTTCTATGACATTTCCTTCTGAATCGAGTAACGTTTCTATGGAAACGACAGGATTTACTTTTGGGATACGAATATCTTATTTCCGATCCACTAATCCTTCTTTACTGCATCCCTCACTCCCAAACATTGACGAATTCACACGGAAATTGCGTCGCTATGAATTACTATGGGTTCTATGACTTCTCCTTCTATATGAAGTAACGTTTCTATGGAAACGACAGGACTTCTTTTTGGAATTTGACAATCTCATTTCCGAACCACTAATCCTTCTATACTGCATCCCTCACTCCCAAACATTGACGAATTCACACGGAAATTGCGTCGCTATGAAATACTATGTGTTCTAAGACATTTTCTTCTAAATCGAGTAACGTTTCTATGGAAACGACAGGATTTTCTTTTGGGATACGACAATCACATTTCCGATCCACTAATCCTTCTTTACTGCATCCCTCACTCCCAAACTTTGACGAATTCACACGGAAATTGCGTCGCTATGAAATACCAGTACTATGTGTTCTAAGACATTTCCTTCTAAATCGAGTAACGTTTCTATGGAAACGACAGGATTTTCTTTTGGGATACGACAATCTCATTCCCGATCCACTAATCTTTCTTTACTGCATCCCTCACTCCCAAACATTGACGAGTTCACACGGAAATTCCGTCGCCATGAAATACGAGTACTATGCGTTCTAAGACATTTCCTTCTAAATCGAGTAACGTTCCTTTGGAAACGACAGGATTTTCTTTTGGGATACGACAATCTCATTTCCGATCCACTAATCCTTCTTTACTGCATCCCTCACTCCCTCACATTGACGAATTCACACTTAAATTGCGTCGCTATGAAATACGAGTACTATGTGTTCTAAGACATTTCCTTCTAAATCGAGCAACGTTTCTATGGAAACGACAGGATTTTCTTTTGGGATACGACAATCTCATTTCCGATCCACTAATCCTTCTTTACTGCATCCCTCACTCCCACACATTGACGAATTCACACGGAAATTCCGTCGCTATGAAATACGAGTACTATGTGTTCTATGACATTTCCTTCTGAATCGAGTAACGTTTCTATGGAAACGACAGGATTTTCTTTTGGGATACGAATATCTTATTTCCGATCCACTAATCCTTCTTTACTGCATCCCTCACTCCCAAACATTGACGAATTCACACGGAAATTGCGTCGCTATGAATTACTATGGGTTCTATGACTTCTCCTTCTATATGAAGTAACGTTTCTATGGAAACGACAGGACTTCTTTTTGGAATTTGACAATCTCATTTCCGAACCACTAATCCTTCTATACTGCATCCCTCACTCCCAAACATTGACGAATTCACACGGAAATTGCGTCGCTATGAAATACTATGTGTTCTAAGACATTTTCTTCTAAATCGAGTAACGTTTCTATGGAAACGACAGGATTTTCTTTTGGGATACGACAATCACATTTCCGATCCACTAATCCTTCTTTACTGCATCCCTCACTCCCAAACATTGACGAATTCACACGGAAATTGCGTCGCTATGAAATACTATGTGTTCTAAGACATTTCCTTCTAAATCGAGTAACGTTTCTATGGAAACGACAGGATTTTCTTTTGGGATACGACAATCACATTTCCGATCCACTAATCCTTCTTTACTGCATCCCTCACTCCCAAACATTGACGAATTCACACGGAAATTGCGTCGCTATGAAATACTATGTGTTCTAAGACATTTCCTTCTATATCGAGTAACGTTTCTATGGAAACGACGGGATTTTCTTTTGGGATACGACAATCTCATTTCCGATCCACTAATCCTTCTTTACTGCATCCCTCACTCCCACACATTGACGAAGTCTCACGGAAATTGCTTCGCTATGAAATACGAGTACTATTTGTTCTAAGACATTTCCTTCTAAATCGAGTAACGTTTCTATGGAAACGACAGGATTTTCTTTTGGGATACGACAATCACATTTCCGATCCACTAATCCTTCTTTACTGCATCCCTCACTCCCAAACATTGACGTATTCACACGGAAATTGCGTCGCTCTCAAATACTCTGTGTTCTAAGACATTTCCTTCTAAATCGAGTAACGTTTCTATGGAAACGACAGGATTTTCTTTTGGGATACGACAATCACATTTCCGATCCACTAATCCTTCTTTACTGCATCCCTCACTCCCAAACTTTGACGAATTCACACGGAAATTGCGTCGCTATGAAATACGAGTACTATGTGTTCTAAGACATTTCCTTCTAAATCGAGTAACGTTTCTATGGAAACGACAGGATTTTCTTTTGGGATACGACAATCTCATTCCCGATCCACTAATCCTTCTTTACTGCATCCCTCTCTCCCAAACATTGACGAATTCACACGGAAATTGCGTCGCTATGAAATACTATGTGTTCTAAGACATTTCCTTCTATATCGAGTAACGTTTCTATGGAAACGACGGGATTTTCTTTTGGGATACGACAATCTCATTTCCGATCCACTAATCCTTCTTTACTGCATCCCTCACTCCCACGCATTGACGAATTCACACGGAAATTGCGTCGCTATGAAATACAAGTACTATGTGTTCTAAGACATTTCCTTCTAAATCGAGTAACGTTTCTATGGAACGACAGGAATTTCTTTTGGGATACGACAATCTCATTTCCCATCCACTAATCCTTCTTTACTGCAACCCTCATTCCCAAACATTGACGAATTCACACGGAAATTGCGTCGCTATGATATACTATGTGTTCTACGACTTTTCCTTCTAAATCGAGTAACGTTACTATGGAAACGACAGGATTTTCTTCTGGGATACGACAATCACATTTCCGATCCACTAATCCTTCATTACTGCATCCCTCACTCCCAAACATTGACGTATTCACACGGAAATTGCGTCGCTCTGAAATACTCTGTGTTCTAAGACATTTCCTTCTAAATCGGGTAACGTTTCTATGGAAACGACTGGATTTTCTTTTGGGATACGACAATCACATTTCCGATCCACTAATCCTTCTTTACTGCATCCCTCACTCCCAAACTTTGACGAATTCACACGGAAATTGCGTCGCTATGAAATACGAGTACTATGTGTTCTAAGACATTTCCTTCTAAATCGAGTAACGTTTCTATGGAAACGACAGGATTTTCTTTTGGGATACGACAATCTCATTCCCGATCCACTAATCCTTCTTTACTACATCCCTCTCTCCCAAACATTGACGAATTCACACGGAAATTGCGTCGCTATGAAATACTATGTGTTCTAAGACATTTCCTTCTATATCGAGTAACGTTTCTATGGAAACGACGGGATTTTCTTTTGGGATACGACAATCTCATTTCCGATCCACTAATCCTTCTTTACTGCATCCCTCACTCCCACACATTGACGAAGTCTCACGGAAATTGCTTCGCTATGAAATACGAGTACTATTTGTTCTAAGACATTTCCTTCTAAATCGAGTAACGTTTCTATGGAAACGACAGGATTTTCTTTTGGGATACGACAATCACATTTCTGATCCACTAATCCTTCTTTACTGCATCCCTCACTCCCAAACATTGACGTATTCACACGGAAATTGCGTCGCTCTGAAATACTCTGTGTTCTAAGACATTTCCTTCTAAATCGAGTAACGTTTCTATGGAAACGACAGGTTTTTCTTTTGGGATACGACAATCACATTTCCGATCCACTAATCCTTCTTTACTGCATCCCTCACTCCCAAACTTTGACGAATTCACACGGAAATTGCGTCGCTATGAAATACCAGTACTATGTGTTCTAAGACATTTCCTTCTAAATCGAGTAACGTTTCTATGGAAACGACAGGATTTTCTTTTGGGATACGACAATCTCATTCCCGATCCACTAATCCTTCTTTACTGCATCCCTCACTCCCAAACATTGACGAATTCACACGGAAATTCCGTCGCCATGAAATACGAGTACTATGCGTTCTAAGACATTTCCTTCTAAATCGAGTAACGTTCCTTTGGAAACGACAGGATTTTCTTTTGGGATACGACAATCTCATTTCCGATCCACTAATCCTTCTTTACTGCATCCCTCACTCCCTCACATTGACGAATTCACACGGAAATTGCGTCGCTATGAAATACGAGTACTATGTGTTCTAAGACATTTCCTTCTAAATCGAGCAACGTTTCTATGGAAACGACAGGATTTTCTTTTGGGATACGACAATCTCATTTCCGATCCACTAATCCTTCTTTACTGCATCCCTCACTCCCACACATTGACGAATTCACACGGAAATTCCGTCGCTATGAAATACGAGTACTATGTGTTCTATGACATTTCCTTCTGAATCGAGTAACGTTTCTATGGAAACGACAGGATTTTCTTTTGGGATACGAATATCTTATTTCCGATCCACTAATCCTTCTTTACTGCATCCCTCACTCCCAAACATTGACGAATTCACACGGAAATTGCGTCGCTATGAATTACTATGGGTTCTATGACTTCTCCTTCTATATGAAGTAACGTTTCTATGGAAACGACAGGACTTCTTTTTGGAATTTGACAATCTCATTTCCGAACCACTAATCCTTCTATACTGCATCCCTCACTCCCAAACATTGACGAATTCACACGGAAATTGCGTCGCTATGAAATACTATGTGTTCTAAGACATTTTCTTCTAAATCGAGTAACGTTTCTATGGAAACGACAGGATTTTCTTTTGGGATACGACAATCTCATTTCCGATCCACTAATCCTTCTTTACTGCATCCCTCACTCCCACACATTGACGAATTCACACGGAAATTTCGTCGCTATGATATACGAGTACTATGTGTTCTAAGACATTTCCTTCTAAATCGTGTAACGTTTCTATGGAAACGACAGGATTTTCTTTTGGGATACGACAATCACATTTCCGATCCACTAATCCTTCTTTACTGCATCCCTCACTACCAAACATTGACGAATTCACACGGAAATTGCGTCGCTATGAAATACTATGTGTTCTAGGACATTTCCTTCTAAATCGAGTAACGTTTCTATGGAAACGACAGGATTTTCTTTTGGGATACGACGATCTCATTTCCGATCCACTAATCCTTCTTTACTGCATCCCTCACTCCCACACATTGACGAATTCACACGGAAATTGCTTCGCTATGAAATACGAGTACTATTTGTTCTAAGACATTTCCTTCTAAATCGAGTAACGTTTCTATGGAAAGGACAGGATTTTCTTTTGGGATACGACAATCACATTTCCGATCCACTAATCCTTCTTTACTGCATCCCTCACTCCCAAACATTGACGAATTCACACGGAAATTGCGTCGCTCTGAAATACTATGTGTTCTAAGACATTTCCTTCTAAATCGAGTAACGTTTCTATCTAAACGACAGGATTTTCTTTTGGGATACGACAATCACATTTCCGATCCACTAATCCTTCTTTACTGCATCCCTCATTCCCAAACATTGACGAATTCACACGGAAATTGTGTCGCTATGAAATACGAGTACTATGTGTTCTAAGACATTTCCTTCTAAATCGAATAACGTTTCTATGGAAACGACAGGATTTTCTTTTGGGATACGACAATCACATTTCCGATCCACTAATCCTTCTTAACTGCATCCCTCACTCCCAAACATTGACGAATTCACACGGAAATTCCGTCGCTATGAAATACGTGTACTATGTGTTCTAAGAGATTTCCTTCTAAATCGAGTAACGTTTCTATGAAAACGACAGGATTTTCTTTTGGGATACGACAATCTCATTTCCGATCCACTAATCCTTCTTTACTGCATCCCTTACTCCCTCACATTGATGAATTCACACGGAAATTGCGTCGCTATGAAATACGAGTACTATGTGTTCTAAGACATTTCCTTCTAAATCGAGTAACGTTTCTATGGAAACGACAGGACTTTCTTTTGGGATACGACAATCTCATTTCCGATCCACTAATCCTTCTTTACTGCATCCCTCACTCCCACACATTGACGAATTCACACGGAAATTGCGTCGCTATGAAATACGAGTACTATGTGTTCTAAGACATTTCCTTCTAAATCGAGTAACGTTTCTATGGAAACGACAGGATTTTCTTTTGGGATACGAATATCTTATTTCCGATCCACTAATCCTTCTTTACTGCATCCCTCACTCCCAAACATTGACGAATTCACACGGAAATTCCGTCGCTATGAATTACGAGTACTATGTGTTCTAAGACATTTCCTTCTAAATCGAGTAACGTTTCTATGGAAACGACAGGATTTTCTTTTGGGATACGACAATCACATTTCCGATCCACTAATCCTTCTTTACCCGCATCCCTCACCCCCAAACATTGACGAATTCACACGGAAATTGCGCGCTATGAAATACTATGTGTTCTAAGACATTTCTTTCTAAATCGAGTAACGTTTCTATGGAAACGACGGGATTTTCTTTTGGGATACGACAATCTCATTTCCGATCCACTAATCCTTCTTTACTGCATCCCTAACTCCCTCACATTGACGAATTCACACGGAAATTGCGTCGCTATGAAATACGAGTACTATGTGTTCTAAGACATTTCCTTCTAAATCGAGTAACGTTTCTATGGAAACGACAGGAATTTCTTTTGGGATACGAATATCTTATTTCCGATCCACTAATCCTTCTTTACTGCATCCCTCACTCCCAAACATTGACGAATTCACACGGAAATTCCGTCGCTATGAAATACAAGTACTATGTGTTCTAAGACATTTCCTTCTAAATCGAGTAACGTTTCTATGGAAACGACTGGATTTTCTTTTGGGATACGACAATCTCATTCCCGATCCACTAATCCTTCTTTACTGCATCCCTCACTCCCAAACATTGACGAATTCACACGGAAATTCCGTCGCTATGAAATACGAGTACTATGCGTTCTAAGACATTTCCTTCTAAATCGAGTAACGTTCCTTTGGAAACGACAGGATTTTCTTTTGGGATACGACAATCTCATTTCCGATCCACTAATCCTTCTTTACTGCATCCCTCACTCCCTCACATTGACGAATTCACACGGAAATTGCGTCGCTATGAAATACGAGTACTATGTGATCTAAGACATTTCCTTCTAAATCGAGCAACGTTTCTATGGAAACGACAGGATTTTCTTTTGGGATACGACAATCTCATTTCCGATCCACTAATCCTTCTTTACTGCATCCCTCACTCCCACACATTGACGAATTCACACGGAAATTCCGTCGCTATGAAATACGAGTACTATGTGTTCTATGACATTTCCTTCTGAATCGAGTAACGTTTCTATGGAAACGACAGGATTTTCTTTTGGGATACGAATATCTTATTTCCGATCCACTAATCCTTCTTTACTGCATCCCTCACTCCCAAACATTGACGAATTCACACGGAAATTGCGTCGCTATGAATTACTATGGGTTCTATGACTTCTCCTTCTATATGAAGTAACGTTTCAATGGAAACGACAGGACTCCTTTTTGGAATTTGACAATCTCATTTCCGAACCACTAATCCTTCTATACTGCATCCCTCACTCCCAAACATTGACGAATTCACACGGAAATTGCGTCGCTATGAAATACTATGTGCTCTAAGACATTTTCTTCTAAATCGAGTAACGTTTCTATGGAAACGACAGGATTTTCTTTTGGGATACGACAATCTCATTTCCGATCCACTAATCCTTCTTTACTGCATCCCTCACTCCCACACATTGTCGAATTCACACGGAAATTTCGTCGCTATGAAATACGAGTACTATGTGTTCTAAGACATTTCCTTCTAAATCGTGTAACGTTTCTATGGAAACGACAGGATTTTCTTTTGGGATACAACAATCACATTTCCGATCCACTAATCCTTCTTTACTGCATCACTCACTACCAAACATTGACGAATTCACACGGAAATAGCGTCGCTATGAAATACTATGTGTTCTAGGACACTTCCTTCTAAATCGAGTAACGTTTCTATGGAAACGACAGGATTTTCTTTTGGGATACGTCAATCTCATTTCCGATACACTAATCCTTCTTTACTGCATCCCTCACTCCCACACATTGACGAATTCACACGGAAATTGCTTCGCTATGAAATACGAGTACTATTTGTTCTAAGACATTTCCTTCTAAATCGAGTAACGTTTCTATGGAAACGACAGGATTTTCTTTTGGGATACGACAATCACATTTCCGATCCACTAATCCTTCTTTACTGCATCCCTCACTCCCAAACATTGACGAATTCACACGGAAATTGCGTCGCTCTGAAATACTATTTGTTCTAAGACATTTCCTTCTAAATCGAGTAACGTTTCTATCTAAACGACAGGATTTTCTTTTGGGATACGACAATCACATTTCCGATCCACTAATCCTTCTTTACTGCATCCCTCACTCCCAAACATTGACGAATTCACACGGAAATTGCGTCGCTATGAAATACGAGTACTATGTGTTCTAAGACATTTCCTTCTAAATCGAGTAACGTTTCTATGAAAACGACAGGATTTTCTTTTGGGATACGACAATCTCATTTCCGATCCACTAATCCTTCTTTACTGCATCCCTTACTCCCTCACATTGACGAATTCACACGGAAATTGCGTCGCTATGAAATACGAGTACTATGTGTTCTAAGACATTTCCTTCTAAATCGAGTAACGTTTCTATGGAAACGACAGGATTTTCTTTTGGGATACGACAATCTCATTTCCGATCCACTAATCCTTCTTTACTGCATCCCTCACTCCCACACATTGACGAATTCACACGGAAATTGCGTCGCTATGAAATACGAGTACTATGTGTTCTAAGACATTTCCTTCTAAATCGAGTAACGTTTCTATGGAAACGACAGGATTTTCTTTTGGGATAGGAATATCTTATTTCCGATCCACTAATCCTTCTTTACTGCATCCCTCACTCCCAAACATTGACGAATTCACACGGAAATTCCGTCGCTATGAAATACGAGTACTATGTGTTCTAAGACATTTCCTTCCAAATCGAGTAACGTTTCTATGGAAACGACAGGATTTTCTTTTGGGATACGACAATCTCATTTCCGATCCACTAATCCTTCTTTACTGCATCCCTAACTCCATCACATTGACGAATTCACACGGAAATTGCGTCGCTATGACATACGAGTACTATGTGTTCTAAGACATTTCCTTATAAATCGAGTAACGTTTCTATGGAAACGACAGGATTTTCCTTTGGGATACGACAATCTCATTTCCGATCCACTAATCCTTCTTTACTGCATCCCTCACTCCCACACATTGACGAATTCACACGGATATTCCGTCGCTATGAAATACGAGTACTATGTGTTCTAAGACATTTCCTTCTGAATCGAGTAACGTTTCTATGGAAAGGACAGGATTTTCTTTTGGGATACGAATATCTCATTTCCGATCCACTAATCCTTCTTTACTGCATCCCTCACTCCCAAACATTGACGAATTCACACGGAAATTCCATCGCAATGAAATACGAGTACTATGTGTTCTAAGACATTTCCTTCTAAATCGAGTAACGTTTCTATGGAAACGACAGGATTTTCTTTTGGGATACGACAATCACATTTCCGATCCACTAATTCTTCTTTACCTGCATCCCTCACTTTCAAACATTGACGAATTCACACGGAAATTGCGTCGCTATGAAATACTATGTGTTCTAAGACATTTCTTTCTAAATCGAGTAACGTTTCTATGGAAACGACGGGATTTTCTTTTGGGATACGACAATGTCATTTCCGATCCACTAATCCTTCTTTACTGCATCCCTCACTCCCACAAATTGACGAATTCACACGGAAATTGCGTCGCTATGAAATACGAGTACTATGTGTTCTGAGACATTTCCTTCTAAATCGAGTAACGTTTCTATGGAAACGACAGGATTTTCTTTTGGGATACGGCAATCACATTTCCGATCCACTAATCCTTCATTACTGCATCCCTCACTCCCAAACATTGACGAATTCACACGGAACTTGGTTGGCTATGAAATACGAGTACTATGTGTTCTAAGACATTTCCTTCTAAATCGAGTAACGTTTCTATGGAAACGACAGGATTTTCTTTTGGGATACGACAATCACATTTCCGATCCACTAATCCTTCTTAACTGCATCCCTCACTCCCAAACATTGACGAATTCACACGGAAATTCCGTCGCTATGAAATACGTGTACTATGTGTTCTAAGAGATTTCCTTGTAAATCGAGTAACGTTTCTATGAAAACGACAGGATTTTCTTTTGGGATACGACAATCTCATTTCCGATCCACTAATCCTTCTTTACTGCATCCCTTACTCCCTCACATTGACGAATTCACACGGAAATTGCGTCGCTATGAAATACGAGTACTATGTGTTCTAAGACATTTCCTTCTCAATCGAGTAACGTTTCTATGGAAACGACAGGATTTTCTTTTGGGATACTACAATCTCATTTCCGATCCACTAATCCTTCTTTACTGCATCCCTCACTCCCACACATTGACGAATTCACACGGAAATTGCGTCGCTATGAAATACGAGTACTATGTGTTCTAAGACATTTCCTTCTAAATCGAGTAACGTTTCTATGGAAACGACAGGATTTTCTTTTGGGATACGAATATCTTATTTCCGATCCACTAATCCTTCTTTACTGCATCCCTCACTCCCAAACATTGACGAATTCACACGGAAATTCCGTCGCTATGAAATACGAGTACTATGTGTTCTAAGACATTTCCTTCTAAATCGAGTAACGTTTCTATGGTAACGACAGGATTTTCTTTTGGTATACGACAATCACATTTCCGATCCACTAATCCTTCTTTACCCGCATCCCTCACCCCCAAACATTGACGAATTCACACGGAAATTGCGTCGCTATGAAATACAATGTGTTCTAAGACATTTCTTTCTAAATCGAGTAACGTTTCTATGGAAACGACGGGATTTTCTTTTGGCATACGACAATCTCATTTCCGATCCACTAATCCTTCTTTACTGCATCCCTAACTCCCTCACATTGACAAATTCACACGGAAATTGCGTCGCTATGAAATACGAGTACTATGTGTTCTAAGACATTTCCTTATAAATCGAGTACCGTTTCTATGGAAACGACAGGATTTTCTTTTGGGATACGACAATCTCATTTCCGATCCACTAATCCTTCTTTACTGCATCCCTCACTCCCACACATTGACGAATTCACACGGATATTCCGTCGCTATGAAATACGAGTACTATGTGTTCTAAGACATTTCCTTCTGAATCGAGTAACGTTTCTATGGAAACGACAGGATTTTCTTTTGGGATACGAATATCTCATTTCCGATCCACTAATCCTTCTTTACTGCATCCCTCACTCCCAAACATTAACGAATTCACACGGAAATTCCATCGCTATGAAATACGAGTACTATGTGTTCTAAGACATTTCCTTCTAAATCGAGTAACGTTTCTATGGAAACGACAGGATTTTCTTTTGGGATACGACAATCACATTTCCGATCCACTAATCCTTCTTTACCCGCAACCCTCACGCCCAAACATTGACGAATTCACACGGAAATTGCGTCGCTATGAAATACTATGTGTTCTAAGACATTTCTTTCTAAATCGAGTAACGTTTCTATGGAAACGACGGGATTTTCTTTTGGGATACGACAATCTCATTTCCGATCCACTAATCCTTCTTTACTGCATCCCTCACTCCCACACATTGACGAATTCACACGGAAATTGCGTCGCTATGAAATACGAGTACTATGTGTTCTAAGACATCTCCTTCTAAATCGAGTAACGTTTCTATGGAAACGACAGGATTTTCTTTTGGGATACGACAATCACATTTCCGATCCACTAATCCTTCTTTACCCGCATCCCTCACTCCCACACATTGACGAATTCACACGGAAATTGCGTCGCTATGAATTACTATGGGTTCTATGACTTCTCCTTATATATCAAGTAACGTTTCTGTGGAAACGACAGGACTTCTTTTTGGGATACGACAATCTCATTTCCGATCCACTAATCCTCCTATACTGCATCCCTCACTCCCAAACATTGACGAATTCACACGGAAATTGCGTCGCTATGAAATACTATGTGTTCTAAGACATTTCCTTCTAAATCGAGTAACGTTTCTATGAAAACGACAGGATTTTCTTTTGGGATACGACAATCTCATTTCCGATCCACTAATCCTTCTTTACTGCATCCCTCACTCCCAAACATTGACGAATTCACAGGGAAATTTCGTCGCTATGAAATACGAGTACTATGTGTTCTAAGACATTTCCTTCTAAATCGAGTAACGTTTCTATGGAAACGACAGGATTTTCTTTTGGGATACGACAATCACATTTCCGATCCACCAATCCTTCTTTACTGCATCCCTCACTCCCAAACATTGACGAATTCACACGGAAATTGCGTCGCTATGAAATACTATTTGTTCTAAGACATTTCCTTCTAAATCGAGTAACGTTTCAATGGAAACGACAGGATTTTCTTTTGGGATACGACAATCTCATTTCCGATCCACTAATCCTTCTTTACTGCATCCCTCACTCCCACACATTGACGAATTCACACGGAAATTGCGTCGCTATGAAATACGAGTACTATGTGTTCTAAGACATTTCCTTCTAAATCGAGTAACGTTTCTATGGAAACGACAGGATTTTCTTTTGGGATATGACAATCACATTTCCGATCCACTAATCCTTCTTTACACCATCCCTCACTCCCACACATTGACGAATTCACACGGAAATTGCGTCGCTATGAATTACTATGGGTTCTATGACTTCTCCTTCTATATCAAGTAACGTTTCTATGGAAACGACAGGACTTTTTTTTGGGATACGACAATCTCATTTCCGATCCACTAATCCTTCTTTACTGCATCCCTCACTCCCACACATTGACGAATTCACACGGAAATTGCGTCGCTATGAAATACGAGTACTATGTGTTCTAAGACATTTCCTTCTAATTCGAGTAACGTTTCTATGGAAACGACAGGATTTTCTTTTGGGATACGACAATCACATTTCCGATCCACTAATCCTTCTCTACTGCATTCCTCACTCCCAAACATTGACGAATTCACACGGAAATTGCGTCGCTATGAAATACTATGTGTTCTAAGACATTTCCTTCTAAATGGAGTAACGTTTCTATGGAAACGACAGGATTTTCTTTTGGGATACGACAATCACATTTCCGATCCACTAATCCTTCTTTACTGCATCCCTCACTCCCAAACACTGACGAATTCACACGGAAATTGCGTCGCTATGAAATACGAGTACTATGCGTTCTAAGACATTTCCTTCTAAATCGAGTAACGTTTCTATGGAAACGACAGGATTTTCTTTTGGGATACGACAATCACATTTCCGATCCACTAATCTTTCTTTACTGCATCCCTCACTCACAAACATTAACGAATTCACACGGACATTCCGTCGCTATGAAATACGAGTACTATTTGTTCTAAGAGATTTCCCTCTAAATCGAGTAACGTTTCTATGGAAACGACAGGATTTTCTTTTGGGATACGACAATCTCATTTCCGATCCACTAATCCTTCTTTACTGCATCCCTTACTCCCTCACATTGACGAATTCACACGGAAATTGCGCCGCTATGAAATACGAGTACTATGTGTTCTAAGACATTTCCTTCTAAATCGAGTAACGTTTCTATGGAAACGACAGGATTTTCTTTTGGGATATGACAATCACATTTCCGATCCACTAATCCTTCTTTACACCATCCCTCACTCCCACACATTGACGAATTCACACGGAAATTGCGTCGCTATGAATTACGAGTACTATGTGTTCTAAGACATTTCCTTCTAAATCGAGTAACGTTTCTATGGAAACGACAGGATTTTCTTTTGGGATACGACAATCACATTTCCGATCCACTAATCCTTCTTTACTGCATCCCTCACTCCCAAACATTGACGAATTCACACGGAAATTGCGTCGCTATGAAATACGAGTACTATGTGTTCTAAGACATTTCCTTCTAAATCGAGTAACGTTTCTATGGAAACGACAGGATTTTCTTTTGGGATACGACAATCGCATTTCCGATCCACTAATCCTTCTTTACTGCATCCCTCACTCCCAAACATTGACGAATTCACACGGAAATTCCGTCGCTATGAAATACGAGTACTATGTGTTCTAAATATTTCCTTCTAAATCGAGTAACGTTTCTATGGAAACGACAGGATTTTCTTTTGGGATACGAAAATCTCATTTCCGATCCACTAATCCTTCTTTACTGCATCCCTTACTCCCTCACATTGACGAATTCACACGGAAATTGCGTCGCTATGAAATACGAGTACTATGTGTTCTAAGACATTTCCTTCTAAATCGAGTAACGTTTCTATGGAAACGACAGGATTTTCTTTTGGGATATGACAATCACATTTCCGATCCACTAATCCTTCTTTTCACCATCCCTCACTCCCACACATTGACGAATTCACACGGAAATTGCGTCGCTATGAATTACTATGGGTTCTGTGACTTCTCCTTCTATATCAAGTAACGTTTCTATGGAAACGACAGGACTTTTTTTTGGGATACGACAATCTCATTTCCGATCCACTAATCCTTCTTTACTGCATCCCTCACTCCCACACATTGACGAATTCACACGGAAATTGCGTCGCTATGAAATACTATGTGTTCTAAGACATTTCCTTCTAAATCGAGTAACGTTTCTATGGAAACGACAGGATTTTCTTTTGGGATACGACAATCACATTTCCGATCCACTAATCCTTCTTTACTGCATCCCTCACTCCCAAACACTGACGAATTCACACGGAAATTGCGTCGCTATGAAATACGAGTACTATGCGTTCTAAGACATTTCCTTCTAAATCGAGTAACGTTTCTATGGAAACGACAGGATTTTCTTTTGGGATACGACAATCACATTTCCGATCCAGTAATCTTTCTTTACTGCATCCCTCACTCCCAAACATTGACGAATTCACACGGACATTCCGTCGCTATGAAATACGAGTACTATGTGTTCTAAGAGATTTCCTTCTAAATCGAGTAACGTTTCTATGGAAACGACAGGATTTTCCTTTGGGATACGACAATCTCATTTCCGATCCACTAATCCTTCTTTACTGCATCCCTTACTCCCTCACATTGACGAATTCACACGGAAATTGCATCGCTATGAAATACGAGTACTATGTGTTCTAAGACATTTCCTTCTAAATCGAGTAACGTTTCTATGGAAACGACAGGATTTTCTTTTGGGATATGACAATCACATTTCCGATCCACTAATCCTTCTTTACACCATCCCTCACTCCCACACATTGACGAATTCACACGGAAATAGCGTCGCTATGAATTACTATGGGTTCTATGACTTCTCCTTCTATAACAAGTAACGTTTCTATGGAAACGACAGGACTTTTTTTTGGGATACGACAATCTCATTTCGATCCACTAATCCTTCTTTACTGCATCCCTCACTCCCACACATTGACGAATTCACACGGAAATTGCGTCGCTATGAAATACGAGTACTATGTGTTCTAAGACATTTCCTTCTAAATCGAGTAACGTTTCTATGGAAACGACAGGATTTTCTTTTGGGATACGACAATCACATTTCCGATCCACTAATCCTTCTTTACTGCATCCCTCACTCCCAAACATTGACGAATTCACACGGAAATTGCGTCGCTATGAAATACGAGTACTATGTGTTCTAAGACATTTCCTTCTAAATCGAGTAACGTTTCTATGGAAACGACGGGATTTTCTTTTGGGATACGACAATCACATTTCCGATCCACTAATCCTTCTTTACTGCATCCCTCACTCCCAAACATTGACGAATTCACACGGAAATTGCGTCGCTATGAAATACGAGTACTATGTGTTCTAAGACATTTCCTTCTAAATCGAGTAACGTTTCTATGGAAACGACAGGATTTTCTTTAGGGATACGACAATCACATTTCCGATCCACTAATCCTTCTTTACTGCATCCCTCACTCCCAAACATTGACGAATTCACACGGACATTCCGTCGCTATGAAATACGAGTACTATGTGTTCTAAGAGATTTCCTTCTAAATCGAGTAACGTTTCTATGGAAACGACAGGATTTTCTTTTGGGATACGACAATCTCATTTCCGATCCACTAATCCTTCTTTACACCATCCCTCACTCCCACACATTGACGAATTCACACGGAAATTGCGTCGCTATGAATTACTATGGGTTCTATGACTTCTCCTTCTATGTCAAGTAACGTTTCTATGGAAACGACAGGACTTTTTTTTGGGATACGAGAATCTCATTTCCGATCCACTAATCCTTCTATACTGCATCCCTCACTCCCAAACATTGACGAATTCACACGGAAATTGCGTCGGTATGAAATAATATGTGTTCTAAGACATTTCCTTCTAAATCGAGTAACGTTTCTATGGAAACGACAGGATTTTCTTTTGGGATACGACAATCTCATTTCCGATCCACTAATCCTTCTTTACTGCATCCCTCACTCCCACACATTGACGAATTCACATGGAAATTTCGTCGCTATGATATACGAGTGCTAAGTGTTCTAAGACATTTCCTTCTAAATCGAGTAACGTTTCTATGGAAACGACAGGATTTTCTTTTGGGATACGACAATCACATTTCCGATCTACTAATCCTTCTTTACTGCATCCCTCACTCCCAAGCATTGACGAATTCACACGGAAATTGCGTCGTTATGAAATACTATGTGTTCTAGGACATTTCCTTCTAAATCGAGTAACGTTTCTATGGAAACGACAGGATTTTCTTTTGGGATACGACAATCTCATTTCCGATCCACTAATCCTTCTTTACTGCATCCCTCACTCCCACACATTGACGAATTCACACGGAAATTGCGTCGCTATGAAATACGAGTACTATGTGTTCTAAGACATTTTCTTCTAAATCGAGTAACGTTTCTATGGAAACGACAGGATTTTCTTTTGGGATACGACAATCACATTTCCGATCCACTAATCCTTCTTTACTGCATCCCTCACTCCCAAACATTGACGAATTCACACGGAAATTGCGTCGCTATGAAATACTATGTGTTCTAAGACATTTACTTCTAAATCGAGTAACGTTTCTATGGAAACGACAGGATTTTCTTTTGGGATACGACAATCTCATTTCCGATCCACTAATCCTTCTTTAATGCATCCCTCACTCCCAAACATTAACGAATTCACACGGAAATTGAGTCGCTATGAAATACGAGTACTATGTGTTCTAAGACAATTCCTTCTAAATCGAGTAACGTTTCTATTGAAACGACAGGATTTTCTTTTGGGATACGACAATCACATTTCCGATCCACTAATCCTTCTTTACTGCATCCCTCACTCCCAAACATTGACGAATTCACACGGAAATTGCGTCGCTATGAAATACTATGTGTTCTAAGACATTTCCTTCTAAATCGAGTAACGTTTCTATGGAAACGACAGGATTTTCTTTTGGGATACGACAATCTCATTTCCGATCCACTAATCCTTCTTTACTGCATCCCTCACTGCCACACATTGACGAATTCACACGGAAATTGCGTCGCTATGAATTACTGTGGGTTCTATGACCTCTCCTTCTAAATCAAGTAACGTTTCTATGGAAACGACAGGACTTTTTTTTGGGATACGACAATCTCATTTCCGATCCACTAATCCTTCTTTACTGCATCCCTCACTCCCAAACATTGACGAATTCACACGGAAATTGCGTCGCTATGAAATACTATGTGTTCTAAGACATTTCCTTCTAAATCGAGTAACGTTTCTATGGAAACGACAGGATTTTCTTTTGGGATACGACAATCTCATTTCCGATCCACTAATCCTTCTTTACTGCATCCCTCACTGCCACACATTGACGAATTCACACGGAAATTGCGTCGCTATGAAATATGAGTACAATGTGTTCTAAGACATTTCTTTCTAAATCGAGTAACGTTTCTATGGAAACGACAGGATTTTCTTTTGGGATACGACAATCACATTTCCGATCCACTAATCCTTCTTTACTGCATCATTCACTCCCAAACATTGACGAATTCACACGGAAATTGCGTCGCTATGAATTTCTATTTGTTCTATGACTTCTCCTTCTAAATGGAGTAACGTTTCTATGGAAACGACAGGATTTTCTTTTGATATACGACAATCTCATTTCCGATCCACTAATCCCTCTTTACTGCATCCCTCACTCCCACACATTGACGAATTCACACGGAAATTGCATCGCTATGAAATACTATGTGTTCTAAGACATTTCCTTCTAAATCAAGTAACGTTTCTATGGAAACGACAGGATTTTCTTTTGGGATACGACAATCACATTTCCGATCCACTAATCCTTCCTTACTGCATCCCTCACTCCCAAACATTGACGAATTCACAAGGAAATTGCGTCGCTATGAAATACTATGTGTTCTAAGACATTTCCTTCTAAATCGAGTAACGTTTCTATGGAAACGACAGGATTTTCTTTTGGGATACGACAATCTCATTTCCGATCCACTAATCCTTCTTTACTGCATCCCTCACTGCCACACATTGACGAATTCACACGGAAATTGCGTCGCTATGAAATACGAGTACAATGTGTTCTAAGACATTTCTTTCTAAATCGAGTAACGTTTCTATGGAAACGACAGGATTTTCTTTTGGGATACGACAATCACATTTCCGATCCACTAATCCTTCTTTACTGCATCCCTCACTCCCAAACATTGACGAATTCACACGGAAATTGCGTCGCTATGAATTTCTATTTGTTCTATGACTTCTCCTTCTAAATGGAGTAACGTTTCTATGGAAACGACAGGATTTTCTTTTGATATACGACAATCTCATTTCCGATCCACTAATCCCTCTTTACTGCATCCCTCACTCCCACACATTGACGAATTCACACGGAAATTGCATCGCTATGAAATACTATGTGTTCTAAGACATTTCCTTTTAAATCAAGTATTGTTTCTATGGAAACGACAGGATTTTCTTTTGGGATACGACAATCACATTTCCGATCCACTAATCCTTCCTTACTGCATCCCTCACTCCCAAACATTGACGAATTCACAAGGAAATTGCGTCGCTATGAAATACTATGTGTTCTAAGACATTTCCTTCTAAATCGAGTAACGTTTCTATGGAAACGACAGGATTTTCTTTTGGGATACGACAATCTCATTTCCGATCCACTAATCCTTCTTCACTGCATCCCTCACTCCCACACATTGACGAATTCACACGGAAATTGCGTCGCTATGAAATACGAGTACTATGTGTTCTAAGACAATTCCTTCTAAATCGAGTAACGTTTCTATGGAAACGACAGGATTTTCTTTTGGGATACGACAATCACATTTCCCATCCACTAATCCTTCTTTACTGCAACCCTCACTCCCAAACATTGACGAATTCACACGGAAATTGCGTCGCTATGAAATACTATGTGTTCTAAGACATTTCCTTCTAAATCGAGTATCGTTTCTATGGAAACGACAGGATTTTCTTTTAGGATACGACAATCTCATTTCCGATCCACTAATCCTTCTTTACTGCATCCCTCACTCCCACACATTGACGAATTCACACGGAAATTCCGTCGCTATGAAATACGAGTACTATGTATTCTAAGACATTTCCTTCTAAATCGAGTAACGTTTCTATGGAAACGACAGGATTTATTTTGGGATACGACAATCACATTTCCGATCCACTAATCCTTCATTACTGCATCCCTCACTCCCACACATTGACGAATTCACACGGAAATTGCGTCGCTATGATTTACTGTGGGTTCTATGACTACTCCTTCTAAATCAAGTAACGTTTCTATGGAATCGACAGGCCTTTTTTTTGGGTTCCGACAATCTCATTTCCGATCCACTAATCCTTCTTTACTGCATCCCTCACTCCCAAACATTGACGAAATCACACGAAAATTGCGTCGCTATGAAATACAATTGTTCTAAGACATTTCCTTCTAAATCGAGTAACGTTTCTATGGAAACGACAGGATTTTCTTTTGGGATACGACAATCTCATTTCCGATCCACTAATACTTCTTTACTGCATCCCTCACTCCCACACATTGACGAATTCACACGGAAATTGCGTCGCTATGAAATACGAGTACTATGTGTTCTAAGACATTTCCTTCTAAATCGAGTAACGTTTCTATGGAAACGACAGGATTTTCTTTTGGGATACGACAATCACATTTTCGATGCACTAATCCTTCTTTACTGCATCCCTCACTCCCAAACATTGACGAAGTCACACTGAAATTGCGTCGCTATAAATTACTATGGGTTCTATGACTTCTCCTTCTAAATCGAGTAACGTTTCTATGGAAACGACAGGATTTTCTTTTGGGATACGACAATCACATTTCCGATCCACTAATCCTTCTTTACTGCATCCCTCACTTCCAAACAATGACGAATTCACACGGAAATTGCGTCGCTATGAATTTCTATGGGTTGTATGACTTTTCCTTCTAAATCGCGTAACGTTTCTATGGAAACGACAGGATTTTCTTTTGGGATACGACAATCTCATTTCCGATCCACTAATCCTTCTTTACTGCATCCCTCACTCCCACACATTGACGAATTCACACGGAAATTGCGTCGCTATGAAATACGAGTACTATGTGTTCTAAGACAATTCCTTCTAAATCGAGTAACGTTTCTATGGAAACGACAGGATTTTCTTTTGGGATACGACAATCACATTTCCCATCCACTAATCCTTCTTTACTGCAACCCTCACTCCCAAACATTGACGAATTCACACGGAAATTGCGTCGCTATGAAATACTATGTGTTCTAAGACATTTCCTTCTAAATCGAGTAACGTTTCTATGGAAACGACAGGATTTTCTTTTAGGATACGACAATCTCATTTCCGATCCACTAATCCTTCTTTACTGCATCCCTCACTCCCACACTTTGACGAATTCACACGGAAATTCCGTCGCTATGAAATACGAGTACTATGTATTCTAAGACATTTCCTTCTAAATCGAGTAACGTTTCTATGGAAACGACAGGATTTATTTTGGGATACGACAATCACATTTCCGATCCACTAATCCTTCATTACTGCATCCCTCAATCCCACACATTGACGAATTCACACGGAAATTGCGTCGCTATGATTTACTGAGGGTTCTATGACTACTCCTTCTAAATCAAGTAACGTTTCTATGGAAACGACAGGCCTTTTTTTTGGGATACGACAATCTCATTTCCGATCCACTAATCCTTCTTTACTGCATCCCTCACTCCCAAACATTGACGAAATCACACGAAAATTGCGTCGCTATGAAATACTATGTGTTCTAAGACATTTCCTTCTAAATCGAGCAACGTTTCTATGGAAACGACAGGATTTTCTTTTGGGATATGACAATCTCATTTCCGATCCACTAATACTTCTTTACTGCATCCCTCACTCCCACACATTGACGAATTCACACGGAAATTGCGTCGCTATGAAATACGAGTACTATGTGTTCTAAGACATTTCCTTCTAAATCGAGTAACGTTTCTATGGAAACGACAGGATTTTCTTTTGGGATACGACAATCACATTTTCGATGCACTAATCCTTCTTTACTGCATCCCTCACTCCCAAACATTGACGAAGTCACACGGAAATTGCGTCGCTATAAATTACTATGGGTTCTATGACTTCTCCTTCTAAATCGAGTAACGTATCTATGGAAACGACAGGATTTTCTTTTGGGATACGACAATCACACATCCGATCCACTAATCCTTCTTTACTGCATCCCTCACTTCCAAACAATGACGAATTCACACGGAAATTGCGTCGCTATGAATTTCTATGGGTTGTATGACTTTTCCTTCTAAATCGAGTAACGTTTCTATGGAAACGACAGGATTTTCTTTTCGGATACGACAATCTCATTTCCGATCCACTAAGCCCTCTTTACTGCATCCCTCACTCCCACACATTGACGAATTCACACGGAAATTGCATCGCTATGAAATACTACGTGTTCTAAGACATTTCCTTCTAAATCGAGTAACGTTTCTATGGAAACGACAGGATTTTCTTTTGGGATACGACAATCACATTTCCGATCCACTAATCCTTCTTTACTGCATCCCTCACTCCCAAACATTGACGAATTAACATGGAAATTGCGTCGCTATGAAATACTATGTGTTCTAAGACATTTCCCTCTAAATCGAGTAACGTTTCTGTGGAAACGACAGGATTTTCTTTTGGGATACGACAATCTCATTTCCGATCCACTAATCCTTCTTTACTGCATCCCTCACTCCCACACATTGACGAATTCACACGGAAATTGCGTCGCTATGAAATACAAGTACTATGTGTTCTAAGACATTTCCTTCTAAATCGAGTAACGTTTCTATGGAACGACAGGAATTTCTTTTGGGATACGACAATCTCATTTCCCATCCACTAATCCATCTTTACTGCAACCCTCATTCCCAAACATTGACGAATTCACACGGAAATTGCGTCGCTATGAAATACTATGTGTTCTACGACTTTTCCTTCTAAATCGAGTAACGTTTCTATGGAAACGACAGGATTTTCTTTTGGGATATGACAATCACATTTCCGATCCACTAATCCTTCTTTACACCATCCCTCACTCCCACACATTGACGAATTCACACGGAAATTGCGTCGCTATGAATTACTATGGGTTCTATGACTTCTCCTTCTATATCAAGTAACGTTTCTATGGAAACGACAGGACTTTTTTTTGGGATACGACAATCTCATTTCCGATCCACTAATCCTTCTTTACTGCATCCCTCACTCCCACACATTGACGAATTCACACGGAAATTGCGTCTCTATGAAATACGAGTACTATGTGTTCTAAGACATTTCCTTCTAAATCGAGTAACGTTTCTATGGAATCGACAGGATTTTCTTTTGGGATATGACAATCACATTTCCGATCCACTAATCCTTCTTTACTGCATCCCTCACTCCCAGACATTGACGAATTCACACGGAAATTGCGTCGCTATGAAATACTATGTGTTCTATGACATTTCCTTCTAAATCGAGTAACGTTTCTATGGAAACGACCGGATTTTCTTTTGGGATACGACAATCTCATTTCCGATCCACTAATCCTTCTTTACTGCATCCCTCACTCCCATACATTGACGAATTCACACGTAAATTGCGTCGCTATGAAATACGAGTACTATGTGTTCTTAGACATTTCCTTCTAAATCGAGTAACGTTTCTATGGAAACGACAGGATTTTCTTTTGGGATACGACAATCACATTTCCGATCCACTAATCCTTCTTTACTGCATCCCTCACTCCCAAACATTGACGAATTCACACGGAAATTCCGTCGCTATGAAATACGAGTACTATGTGTTCTAAGAGATTTCCTTCTAAATCGAGTAACGTTTCTATGGAAACGACAGGATTTTCTTTTGGGATACGACAATCTCATTTCCGATCCACTAATCCTTCTTTACTGCATCCCTTACTCCCTCACATTGACGAATTCACACGGAAATTGCGTCGCTATGAAGTACGAGTACTATGTGTTCTAAGACATTTCCTTCTAAATCGAGTAACGTTTCTATGGAAACGACAGGATTTTCTTTTGGGATATGACAATCACATTTCCGATCCACTAATCCTTCTTTACACCATCCCTCGCTCCCACACACTGACGAATTCACACGGAAATTGCGTCGCTATGAATTACTATGGGTTCTATGACTTCTCCTTCTATGTCAAGTAACGTTTCTATGGAAACGACAGGACTTTTTTTTGGGATACGACAATCTCATTTCCGATCCACTAATCCTTCTATACTGCATCCCTCACTCCCAAACATTGACGAATTCACACGGAAATTGCGTCGCTATGAAATACTATGTGTTCTAAGACATTTCCTTCTAAATCGAGTAACGTTTCTATGGAAACGACAGGATTTTCTTTTGGGATACGACAATCTCATTTCCGATCCACTAATCCTTCTTTACTGCATCCCTCACTCCCACACATTGACGAATTCACATGGAAATTTCGTCGCTATGATATACGAGTACTATCTGTTCTAAGACATTTCCTTCTAAATCGAATAACGTTTCTATGTAAACGACAGGATTTTCTTTTGGGATACGACAATCACATTTCCGATCCACTAATCCTTCTTTACTGCTTCCCTCACTCCCAAACATTGACGAATTCACACGGAAATTGCGTCGCTATGAAATACTATGTGTTCTAAGACATTTCCTTCTAAATCGAGTAACGTTTCTATGGAAACGACAGGATTTTCTTTTGGGATACGACAATCTCATTTCCAATCCACTAATCCTTCTTTACTGCATCCCTCACTCCCACACATTGACGAATTCACACGGAAATTCCGTCGCTATGAAATACGAGTACTATGCGTTCTAAGACATTTCCTTCTAAATCGAGTAACGTTTCTATGGACACGACAGGTTTTTCTTTTGGGATACGACAATCACATTTCCGATCCACTAATCCTTCTTTACTGCATCCCTCACTCCCAAACATTGACGAATTCACACGGAAATTGCGTCGCTATGAAATACTATGTGTTCTAAGACATTTCCTTCTAAATCGAGTAACGTTTCTATGGAAACGACAGGATTTTCTTTTGGGATACGACAATCTCATTTCCGATCCACTAATCCCTCTTTACTGCATCCCTCACTCCCAAACATTGACGAATTCACACGGAAATTGCGTCGCTATGAAATACGAGTACTATGTGTTCTAAGACAATTCCTTCTAAATCGAGTAACGTTTCTATTGAAACGACAGGATTTTCTTTTGGGATTCGACAATCACATTTCCGATCCACTAATCCTTCTTTACTGCAACCCTCACTCCCAAACATTGCCGAATTCACACGGAAATTGCGTCGCTATGAAATACTATGTGTTCTAAGACAATTCCTTCTAAATCGAGTAACGTTTCTATGGAAACGACAGGATTTTCTTTTGGGATACGACAATCTCATTTCCGATCCACTAATCGTTCTTTACTGCTTCCCTCACTCCCAAACATTGACGAATTCACACGGAAATTGCGTCGCTATGAAATACTATGTGTTCTAAGACATTTCCTTCTAATTCGAGTAACGTTTCTATGGAAACGACAGGATTTTCTTTTGGGATACGACAATCTCATTTCCAATCCACTAATCCTTCTTTACTGCATCCCTCACTCCCACACATTGACGAATTCACACGGAAATTCCGTCGCTATGAAATACGAGTACTATGAGTTCTAAGACATTTCCTTCTAAATCGAGTAACGTTTCTATGGAAACGACAGGATTTACTTTTGGGATACGACAATCACATTTCTGATCCACTAATCCTTCATTACTGCATCCCTCACTCCCACACATTGACGAATTCACACGGAAATTGCGTCGCTATGATTTACTGTGGGTTCTATGACTTCTCCTTCTAAATCAAGTAACGTTTCAATGGAAACGACAGGCCTTTTTTTTGGGATACGACAATCTCATTTCCGATCCACTAATCCTTCTTTACTGCATCCCTCACTCCGAAACATTGACGAAATCACACGGAAATTGCGTCGCTATGAAATACTATGTGTTCTAAAACATTTCCTTCTAAATCGAGTAACGTTTCTATGGAAACGACAGGATTTTCTTTTGGGATACGACAATCTCATTTCCGATCCACTAATACTTCTTTACTGCATCCCTCACTCCCACACATTGACGAATTCACACGGAAATTGCGTCGCTATGAAATACGAGTACTATGTGTTCTAAGACATTTCCTTCTAAATCGAGTAACGTTTCTATGGAAACGACAGGATTTTCTTTTGGGATCCGACAATCACATTTTCGATGCACTAATCCTTCTTTACTGCATCCCTCACTCCCAAACATTGACGAATTCACACGGAAATTGCGTCGCTATAAATTACTATGCGTTCCATGACTTCTCCTTCTAAATCGAGTAACGTTTCTATGGAAACGACAGGATTTTCTTTTGGGATACGACAATCACATTTCCGATCCAATAATCCTTCTTTACTGCATCCCTCACTTCCAAACAATGACGAATTCACACGGAAATTGCGTCGCTATGAATTTCTATGGGTTGTATGACTTCTCCTTCTAAAACGAGTAACGTTTCTATGGAAACGACAGGATTTTCTTTTGGGATACGACAATCTCATTTCCGATCCACTAATCCCTCTTTACTGCATCCCTCACTCCCACACATTGACGAATTCACACGGAAATTGCATCGCTATGAAATACTACGTGTTCTAAGACATTTCCTTATAAATCGAGTAACGTTTCTATGGAAACGACAGGATTTTCTTTTGGGATACGACAATCACATTTCCGATCCACTAATCCTTCTTTACTGCATCCCTCACTCCCAAACATTGACGAATTCACATGGAAATTGCGTCGCTATGAAGTACTATGTGTTCTAAGACATTTCCTTCTAAATCGAGTAACGTTTCTATGGAATCGACAGGATTTTCTTTTGGGATACGACAATCTCATTTCCGATCCACTAATCCCTCTTTACTGCATCCCTCACTCCCACACATTGACGAATTCACACGGAAATTGCATCGCAATGAAATACTACGTGTTCTAACACATTTCCTTCTAAATCGAGTAACGTTTCTATGGAAACGACAGGCCTTTTTTTTTGGAATACGACAATCTCATTTCCGATCCACTAATCCTTCTTTACTGCATCCCTCACTCCCAAACATTGACGTAATCACACGGAAATTGCGTCGCTATGAAATACTATGTGTTCTAAGACATTTCCTTCTAAATCGAGCAACGTTTCTATGGAAACGAAAGGATTTTCTTTTGGGATACGACAATCTCATTTCCGATCCACTAATCCTTCTTTACTGCATCCCTCACTCCCACACATTGACGAATTCACACGGAAATTGCGTCGCTGTGAAATACTATGTGTTCTAAGACATTTCTTTCTAAATCGAGTAACGTTTCTATGGAAACGACAGGATTTTCGTTTGGGATACGACAATCACATTTCCGATCCACTAATCCTTCTTTACTGCATCCCTCACTCCCACACATTGACGAATTCACACGGAAATTGCGTCGCTATGAAATACAAGTACTATGTGTTGTAAGACATTTCCTTCTAAATCGAGTTACGTTTCTATGGAACGATAGGATTTTCTTTTGGGATACGACAATCTCATTTCCCATCCACTAATCCTTCTTTACTGCAACCCTCATTCCCAAAGATTGACAAATTCACAAGGAAATTGCGTCGCTATGAAACACGAGTACTATGTGTTCTACGACTTTTCCTTCTAAATCGAGTAACGTTTCTATGGAAACGACAGGATTTTCTTTTAGGATTCGACAATCTCATTTCCGATCGACTAATCCTTCTTTACTGCATCCCTCACTCCCACACATTGACGAATTCACACGGAAATTCCGTCGCTATGAAATACGAGTTCTATGTGTTCTAAGACATTTCCTTCTAAATCGAGTAACGTTTCTATCGAAATGACAGGATTTACTTTTGGGATACGACAATCACATTTCCGATCCACTAATCCTTCTTTACTGCATCCCTCACTCCCACTCATTGACGAATTCACACGGAAATTGCGTCGCTATGAATTACTGTGGGTTCTTTGACTTCTCCTTCTAAATCAAGTAACGTTTCTATGGAAACGACAGGACTTTTTTTTGGGATACGACAATCCTATTTTCGATCCACTAACCCTTCTTTACTGCATCACTCACTCCCAAACATTGACGAATTCACACGGAAATTGCGTCGCTATGAAATACTATGTGTTCTAAGACATTTCCTTCTAAATCGAGTAACGTTTCTATGGAAACGACAGGATTTTCTTTTGGGATACGACAATCTCATTTCCGATCCACTAATCCTTCTTTACTACATCCCTCACTCCCACACATTGACGAATTCACACGGAAATTGCGTCGCTATGAAATACTATGTGTTCTAAGACATTTCCTTCTAAATCGAGTAACGTTTCTATGGAAACGACAGGATTTTCTTTTGGGATACGACAATCACATTTCCGATCCACTAATCCTTCTTTACTGCATCCCTCACTCCCAAACATTGACGAATTCACACGGAAATTGCGTCGCTATGAATTACTATGGGTTCTACGACTTCTCCTTCTAAATCGAGTATCGTTTCTATGGAAACGACAGGATTTTCTTTTGGGATACGACAATCTCAATTCCGATCCACTAATCCTTCTTTACTGCATCCCTCACTCCCACACATTGACGAATTCACACGGAAATTGCATCGCTATGAAATACGAGTACTATGTGTTCTAAGACATTTCCTTCTAAATCGAGTAACGTTTCTATGGAAACGACAGGATTTTCTTTTGGGATACGACAATCTCATTTCCGATCCACTAATCCTTCTTTACTGCATCCCTCACTCCCAAACATTGACGAATTCACACGGAAATTGCGTCGCTATAAATTACTATGGGTTCTATGACTTCTCCTTCTAAATCGAGTAACGTTTCTATGGAAATGACAGGATTTTCTTTTGGGATACGACAATCACATTTCCGATCCACTAATCCTTCTTTACTGCATCCCTCACTCCCAAACATTGACGAATTCACACGGAAATTGCGTCGCTATGAAATACTATGTGTTCTAAGACATTTCCTTCTAAATCGAGTAACGTTTCTATGGAAACGACAGGATTTTCTTTTGGGATACGACAATCTCATTTCCGATCCACTAATCCTGCTTTACTGCATCCCTCACTCCCACCCATTGACGAATTCACACGGAAATTGCGTCGCTATGAAATACGAGTACTATGTGTTCTAAGACATTTCCTTCTAAATCGAGTAACGTTTCTATGGAAACGACAAGATTTTCTTTTCGGATACGACAATCACATTTTCGATCCACTAATCCTTCTTTACTGCATCCCTCACTCCCACACATTGACGAATTCACACGGAAATTGCGTCGCTATGAAATACGAGTACTATGTGTTCTACGACATTTCCTTCTAAATCGAGTAACGTTTCTATGGAAACGACAGGATTTTCCTTTGGTATACGACAATCACATTTCCGATCCACTAATCCTTCTTTACTGCATCCATCACTCCCACACATTGACGAATTCACACGGAAATTGCGTCGCTATGAATTACTATGGGTTCTATGACTTCTCCTTCTAAATCAAGTAACGTTTCTATGGAAACGACAGGACTTTTTTTTGGGATACGACAATCTCATTTCCGATCCACTGATCCTTCTATACTGCATCCCTCACTCCGAAACATTGACGAAATCACACGGAAATTGCGTCGCTATGAAATACTATGTGTTCTAAAACATTTCCTTCTAAATCGAGTAACGTTTCTATGGAAACGACAGGATTTTCTTTTGGGATACGACAATCTCATTTCCGATCCACTAATACTTCTTTACTGCATCCCTCACTCCCACACATTGACGAATTCACACGGAAATTGCGTCGCTATGAAATACGAGTACTATGTGTTCTAAGACATTTCCTTCTAAATCGAGTAACGTTTCTATGGAAACGACAGGATTTTCTTTTGGGATCCGACAATCACATTTTCGATGCACTAATCCTTCTTTACTGCATCCCTCACTCCCAAACATTGACGAATTCACACGGAAATTGCGTCGCTATAAATTACTATGCGTTCCATGACTTCTCCTTCTAAATCGAGTAACGTTTCTATGGAAACGACAGGATTTTCTTTTGGGATACGACAATCACATTTCCGATCCAATAATCCTTCTTTACTGCATCCCTCACTTCCAAACAATGACGAATTCACACGGAAATTGCGTCGCTATGAATTTCTATGGGTTGTATGACTTCTCCTTCTAAAACGAGTAACGTTTCTATGGAAACGACAGGATTTTCTTTTGGGATACGACAATCTCATTTCCGATCCACTAATCCCTCTTTACTGCATCCCTCACTCCCACACATTGACGAATTCACACGGAAATTGCATCGCTATGAAATACTACGTGTTCTAAGACATTTCCTTATAAATCGAGTAACGTTTCTATGGAAACGACAGGATTTTCTATTGGGATACGACAATCACATTTCCGATCCACTAATCCTTCTTTACTGCATCCCTCACTCCCAAACATTGACGAATTCACATGGAAATTGCGTCGCTATGAAGTACTATGTGTTCTAAGACATTTCCTTCTAAATCGAGTAACGTTTCTATGGAATCGACAGGATTTTCTTTTGGGATACGACAATCTCATTTCCGATCCACTAATCCCTCTTTACTGCATCCCTCACTCCCACACATTGACGAATTCACACGGAAATTGCATCGCAATGAAATACTACGTGTTCTAACACATTTCCTTCTAAATCGAGTAACGTTTCTATGGAAACGACAGGCCTTTTTTTTTGGAATACGACAATCTCATTTCCGATCCACTAATCCTTCATTACTGCATCCCTCACTCCCAAACATTGACGTAATCACACGGAAATTGCGTCGCTATGAAATACTATGTGTTCTAAGACATTTCCTTCTAAATCGAGTAACGTTTCTATGGAAACGAAAGGATTTTCTTTTGGGATACGACAATCTCATTTCCGATCCACTAATCCTTCTTTACTGCATCCCTCACTCCCACACATTGACGAATTCACACGGAAATTGCGTCGCTGTGAAATACTATGTGTTCTAAGACATTTCTTTCTAAATCGAGTAACGTTTCTATGGAAACGACAGGATTTTCGTTTGGGATACGACAATCTCATTTCCGATCCACTAATCCTTCTTTACTGCATCCCTCACTCCCACACATTGACGAATTCACACGGAAATTGCGTCGCTATGAAATACAAGTACTATGTGTTGTAAGACATTTCCTTCTAAATCGAGTTACGTTTCTATGGAACGATAGGATTTTCTTTTGGGATACGACAATCTCATTTCCCATCCACTAATCCTTCTTTACTGCAACCCTCATTCCCAAAGATTGACAAATTCACAAGGAAATTGCGTCGCTATGAAACACGAGTACTATGTGTTCTACGACTTTTCCTTCTAAATCGAGTAACGTTTCTATGGAAACGACAGGATTTTCTTTTAGGATTCGACAATCTCATTTCCGATCGACTAATCCTTCTTTACTGCATCCCTCACTCCCACACATTGACGAATTCACACGGAAATTCCGTCGCTATGAAATACGAGTTCTATGTGTTCTAAGACATTTCCTTCTAAATCGAGTAACGTTTCTATCGAAATGACAGGATTTACTTTTGGGATACGACAATCACATTTCCGATCCACTAATCCTTCTTTACTGCATCCCTCACTCCCACTCATTGACGAATTCACACGGAAATTGCGTCGCTATGAATTACTGTGGGTTCTTTGACTTCTCCTTCTAAATCAAGTAACGTTTCTATGGAAACGACAGGACTTTTTTTTGGGATACGACAATCCTATTTTCGATCCACTAACCCTTCTTTACTGCATCACTCACTCCCAAACATTGACGAATTCACACGGAAATTGCGTCGCTATGAAATACTATGTGTTCTAAGACATTTCCTTCTAAATCGAGTAACGTTTCTATGGAAACGACAGGATTTTCTTTTGGGATACGACAATCTCATTTCCGATCCACTAATCCTTCTTTACTACATCCCTCACTCCCACACATTGACGAATTCACACGGAAATTGCGTCGCTATGAAATACTATGTGTTCTAAGACATTTCCTTCTAAATCGAGTAACGTTTCTATGGAAACGACAGGATTTTCTTTTGGGATACGACAATCACATTTCCGATCCACTAATCCTTCTTTACTGCATCCCTCACTCCCAAACATTGACGAATTCACACGGAAATTGCGTCGCTATGAATTACTATGGGTTCTACGACTTCTCCTTCTAAATCGAGTATCGTTTCTATGGAAACGACAGGATTTTCTTTTGGGATACGACAATCTCAATTCCGATCCACTAATCCTTCTTTACTGCATCCCTCACTCCCACACATTGACGAATTCACACGGAAATTGCATCGCTATGAAATACGAGTACTATGTGTTCTAAGACATTTCCTTCTAAATCGAGTAACGTTTCTATGGAAACGACAGGATTTTCTTTTGGGATACGACAATCTCATTTCCGATCCACTAATCCTTCTTTACTGCATCCCTCACTCCCAAACATTGACGAATTCACACGGAAATTGCGTCGCTATAAATTACTATGGGTTCTATGACTTCTCCTTCTAAATCGAGTAACGTTTCTATGGAAATGACAGGATTTTCTTTTGGGATACGACAATCACATTTCCGATCCACTAATCCTTCTTTACTGCATCCCTCACTCCCAAACATTGACGAATTCACACGGAAATTGCGTCGCTATGAAATACTATGTGTTCTAAGACATTTCCTTCTAAATCGAGTAACGTTTCTATGGAAACGACAGGATTTTCTTTTGGGATACGACAATCTCATTTCCGATCCACTAATCCTGCTTTACTGCATCCCTCACTCCCACCCATTGACGAATTCACACGGAAATTGCGTCGCTATGAAATACGAGTACTATGTGTTCTAAGACATTTCCTTCTAAATCGAGTAACGTTTCTATGGAAACGACAAGATTTTCTTTTCGGATACGACAATCACATTTTCGATCCACTAATCCTTCTTTAATGCATCCCTCACTCCCACACATTGACGAATTCACACGGAAATTGCGTCGCTATGAAATACGAGTACTATGTGTTCTACGACATTTCCTTCTAAATCGAGTAACGTTTCTATGGAAACGACAGGATTTTCCTTTGGTATACGACAATCACATTTCCGATCCACTAATCCTTCTTTACTGCATCCATCACTCCCACACATTGACGAATTCACACGGAAATTGCGTCGCTATGAATTACTATGGGTTCTATGACTTCTCCTTCTAAATCAAGTAACGTTTCTATGGAAACGACAGGACTTTTTTTTGGGATACGACAACCTCATTTCCGATCCACTGATCCTTCTATACTGCATCCCTCACTCCCAAACATTGACGAGTTCACACGGAAATTGCGTCGCTATGAAATACTATGTGTTATAAGACATTTCCTTCTAAATCGAGTAACGTTTCTATGGAAACGACAGGATTTTCTTTTGGGATACGACAATCTCATTTCCGATCCACTAATCCTTCTTTACTGCATCCCTCACTCCCACACATTGACGAATTCACACGGAAATTGCGTCGCTATGAAATACGAGTACTATGTGTTCTAAGACATTTTCTTCTAAATCGAGTAACGTTTTTATGGAAACGACAGGATTTTCTTTTGGGATACGAAAATCTCATTTCCGATCCACTAATCCTTCTTTACTGCATCCCTCACTCCCACACATTGACGAATTCACACGGAAATTGCGTCGCTATGAAATACGAGTACTATGTGTTCTAAGACAATTCCTTCTAAATCGAGTAACGTTTCTATGGAAACGACAGGATTTTCTTTTGGGATAGGACAATCTCAATTCCGATCCACTAATCCTTCTTTACTGCATCCCTCACTCCCACACATTGACGAATTCACACGGAAATTGCGTCGCTATGAAATACTATGTGTTATAAGACATTTGCTTCTAAATCGAGTAACGTTTCTATGGAAACGACAGGATTTTCTTTTGGGATACGACAATCTCATTTCCGATCCACTAATCCTTCTTTACTGCATCCCTCACTCCCACACATTGACGAATTCACACGGAAATTGCGTCGCTATGAAATACGAGTACTATGTGTTCTAAGACATTTTCTTCTAAATCGAGTAACGTTTCTATGGAAACGACAGGATTTTCTTTTGGGATACGACAATCACATTTCCCATCCATTAATCCTTCTTTACTGCAACCCTCACTCCCAAACATTGACGAATTCACACGGAAATTGCGTCGCTATGAAATACTATGTGTTCTAAGACATTTCCTTCTAAACCGAGTAACGTTTCTATGGAAACGACAGGATTTTCTTTTAGGATACGACAATCTCATTTCCGATCCACTAATCCTTCTTTACTGCATCCCTCACTCCCACACATTGACGAATTCACACGGAAATTCCGTCGCTATGAAATACTATGTGTTCTAAGACATTTCCTTCTAAATCGAGTAACGTTTCTATGGAAACGACAGGATTTTCTTTTGGGTTACGACAATCACATTTCCGATCCATTAATCCTTCCTTACAGCATCCCTCACTCCATTTGACGATTTCACACGGAAATTGCGTCGCTATGAAATACTATGTGTTCTAAGACATTTCTTTCTAAATCGAGTAACGTTTCTATGGAAACGACAGGATTTTGTTTTGGGATACGACAATCTCATTTCCGATCCACTAATCCTTCTTTACTGCATCCCTCACTCCCACACATTGACGAATTCACACGGAAATTGCGTCGCTATGAAATACTATGTGTTCTAAAACATTTCCTTCTAAATCGAGTAACGTTTCTATGGAAACGACAGGATTTTCTTTTGGGATAAGACAATCACATTTCCGATCCACTAATCCATCTTTACTGCATCCCTCACTCCCACACATTGACGAATTCACACGGAAATTCCGTCGCTATGAAATACGAGTACTATGTGTTCTAAGACATTTCCTTCTAAATCGAGTAACGTTTCTGTGGAAACGACAGGATTTACTTTTGGGATACGACAATCACTTTTCCGATCCACTAATCCTTCTTTTTTGCATCCCTCACTCCCACACATTGACGAATTCACACGGAAATTGCGTCGCTATGAATTACTGCGGGTTCTATGACTTCTCCTTCTAAATCAAGTAACATTTCTATGGAAACGACAGGACTTTTTGTTGGGATACGAGAATCTCATTTCCGATCCACTAATCCTTCTTTACTGCATCCCTCACTCCCAAATATTGACGAATTCACACGGAAATTGCGTCGCTATGAAATACTATGTGTTCTAAGACATTTCCTTCTAAATCGAGTAACGTTTCTCTGGAAACGACAGGATTTTCTTTTGGGATACGACAATCTCATTTCCGATCCACTAATCCTTCTTTACTGCATCCCTCACTCCCACAGATTGACGAAATCACACGGAAATTGCGTCGCTATGAAATACGAGTACTATGTATTCTAAGACATTTCCTTCTAAATCGAGTAACGTTTCTATGGAAACGACAGAATTTACTTTTGGGATACGACAATCACATTTCCGATCCACTAATCCTTCTTTACTGCATCCCTCACTCCCACACATTGACGAATTCACACGGAAATTGCGTCGCTATGAATTACTGCGGGTTCTATGACTTCTCCTTCTAAATCAAGTAACGTTTCTATGGAAACGACAGGACTTTTTTTTGGGATACGACAATCTCATTTCCGATCCACTAATCCTTCTTTACTGCATCCCTCACTCCCAAATATTGACGAATTCACACGGAAATTGCGTCGCTATGAAATACTATGTGTTCTAAGACATTTCCTTCTAAATCGAGTAACGTTTCTATGGAAACGACAGGATTTTCTTTTGGGATACGACAATCTCATTTCCGATCCACTAATCCTTCTTTACTGCATCCCTCACTCACACAGATTGACGAATTCACACGGAAATTGCGTCGCTATGAATTACGAGTACTATGTGTTCTAAGACATTTCCTTCTAAATCGAGTAACGTTTCTATGGAAACGACAGGATTATCTTTTGGGATACGACAATCTCATTTCCGATATACTAATCCTTCTTTACTGCATCCCTCACTCCCACACATTGACGAATTCACACGGAAATTGCGTCGCTATGAAATACGAGCACTATGTGTTCTAAGACATTTCCTTCTAAATCGAGTAACGTTTCTATGGAAACGACAGGATTTTCTTTTGGGATACGACAATCACATTTCCAATCCACTAATCCTTCTTTACTGCATCCTTCACTCCCACACATTGACGAATTCACACGAAAATTGCGTCGCTATGAAATACGAGTACTATGTGTTCTAAGACATTTCCTTCTAAATCGAGTAACGTTTCTATGGAAACGACAGGATTTTCTTTTGGGATACGACAATCACATTTCCAATCCACTAATCCTTCTTTACTGCATCCTTCACTCCCACACATTGACGAATTCACACGGAAATTGCGTCGCTATGAAATACGAGTACTATGTGTTCTAAGACATTTCCTTCTAAATCGAGTAACGTTTCTATGGAAACGACTGGATTTTCTTTTGGGATACGACAATTTCATTTCCGATCCACTAATCCTTCTGTACTGCATCCCTCACTCCCAAACATTGACGAATTCACACTGAAAATCCGTCGCTATGAAATACGAGTACTATGTGTTCTAAGACATTTCCGTCTAAATCGAGTAACGTTTCTATGGAAACGATAGGATTTTATTTTGGGATACGACAATCACATTTCCGATCCATTAATCCTTCTTTACTGCATCCCTCACTCCATTTGACGAATTCACACGGAAATTGCGTCGCTATGAAATACTATGTGTTCTAAGACATTTCTTTCTAAATCAAGTAACGTTTCTATGGAAACGACAGGATTTTCTTTTGGGATACGACAGTCTCATTTCCGATCCACTAATCCTTCTTTACTGCATCCCTCACTCCCACTCATTGACGAATTCACACGGAAATTCCGTCGCTATGAAATACGAGAACTATGTGTTCTAAGACATTTCCTTCTAAATCGAGTAACGTTTCTATGGAAACGACAGGACTTTTTTGGGATACGACAATCTCATTTCCGATCCACTAATCCTTCTTTACTGCGTCCCTCACTCCCAAACATTCACGAATTTACACGGAAATTGCGTCGCTATGAAATAATATGTGTTCTAAGACATTTCCTTCTAAATCGAGTAACGTTTCTATGGAAACGACAGGATTTTCTTTTAGGATACGACAATCTGATTTCCGATCCACTAATCCTTCTTTACTGCATCCCTCACTCCCACACATTGACGAATTCACACGGAAATTCCGTCGCTATGAAATACGAGTACTATGTGTTCTAAGACATTTCCTTCTAAATCGAGTAACGTTTCTATGGAAACGACAGGATTTACTTTTGGGATACGACAATCACATTTCCGATCCACTACTCCTTCTTTACTGCATCCCTCACTCCCAAACATTGACGAATTCACACGGAAATTGCGTCGCTATGAATTACTATGGGTTCTATGACTTCTCCTTCTAAATCGAGTAACCTTTCTATGGAAACGACAGGATTTTCTTTTGGGATACGAATATCTCATTTCCGATCCACTAATCCTTCTTTACAGCATCCCTCACTCCCACACATTGACGAACTCACACGGAAATTGCGTCGCTATGAAATACGAGTACTATGTCTTCTAAGACATTTCCTTCTAAATCGAGTAACGTTTCTATGGAAACGACAGGATTTTCTTTTGGGATACGACAATCTCATTTCCGATCCACTAATCCTTCTTTACTGCATCCCTCACTCCCACACATTGACGAATTCACACGGAAATTGCGTCGCTATGAAATACGAGTACTATGTGTTCTAAGACAATTCCTTCTAAATCGAGGAACGTTTCTATGGAAACGACAGGATTTTCTTTTGGGATACGACAATCACATTTCCCATTAACTAAACCTTCTTTACTGCAACCCTCACTCCCAAACATTGACGAATTCACAAGGAAATTGCGTCGCTATGAAATACTATGTGTTCTAAGACATTTCCTTCTAAATCGAGTAACGTTTCTATGGAAACAACAGGATTTTCTTTTAGGATACGACAATCTCATTTCCGATCCACTAATCCTTCTTTACTGCATCCCTCACTCCCACACATTGACGAATTCACACGGAAATTCCGTCGCTATGAAATACGAGTACTATGTGTTCTAAGACATTTCCTTCTAAATCGAGTAACGTTTCTATGGAAACGACAGGATTTACTTTTGGGATACGACAATCACATTTCCGATCCACTAATCCTTCTTTACTGCATCCCTCACTCCCACACATTGACGAATTCACACGGAAATTGCGTCGCTATGAATTACTGTGGGTTCTATGACTTCTCCTTCTAAATCAAGTAACGTTTCTATGGAAACGACAGGACTTTTTTTTGGGATACGACAATCTCATTTCCGATCCACTAATCCTTCTTTACTGCATCCCTCACTCCCAAACATTGACGAATTCACACGGAAATTGCGTCGCTATGAAATACTATGTGTTCTAAGACATTTCCTTCTAAATCGAGTAACGTTTCTATGGAAACGACAGGATTTTCTTTTGGGATACGACAATCTCATTTCCGATCCACTAATCCTTCTTTACTGCATCCCTCACTCCCACACATTGACGAATTCACACGGAAATTGCGTCGCTATGAAATACGAGTACTATGTGTTCTAAGACATTTCCTTCTAAATCGAGTAACGTTTCTATGGAAACGACAGGATTTTCTTTTGGGATACGACAATCACATTTCCGATCCACTAATCCTTCTTTACTGCATCCCTCACTCCCAAACATTGTGGAATTCACACGGAAATTGCGTCGCTATAAATTACTATGGGTTCTATGACATCTCCTTCTAAATCGAGACACGTTTCTATGGAAACGACAGGATTTTCTTTTGGGATACGACAATCACATTTCCGATCCACTAATCCTTCTGTACTGCATCCCTCACTCCCAAACATTGACGAATTCACACGGAAATTGCGTCGCTATGAAATACTATGTGTTCTAAGACATTTCCTTCTAAATCGAGTAACGTTTCTATGGAAACGACTGGATTTTCTTTTGTTATACGACAATCTCATTTCCGATCCACTAATCCTTCCTTACTGCATCCCTCACTCCCACACATTGACGAATTCACACGGAAATTGCGTCGCTATGAAATACGAGTACTATGTGTTCTAAGACATTTCCTTCTAAATCGAGTAACGTTTCTATGGAAACGACAGGATTTTCTTTTGGGATACGACAATCACATTTCCGATCCACTAATCCTTCTTTACTGCATCCTTCACTCCCACACATTGACGAATTCTCACGGAAATTGCGTCGCTATGAATTACTATGGGTTCTATAACTTCTCCTTCTAAATCAAGTAACGGTTCTATTGAAACGACAGGACTTTTTTGGGATACGACAATCTCATTTCCGATCCACTAATCCTTCTTTACTGCATCCCTCACTCCCAAACATTCACGAATTTACACGGAAATTGCGTCGCTATGAAATACTATGTGTTCTAAGACATTTCCTTCTAAATCGAGTAACGTTTCTATGGAAACGACAGGATTTTCTTTTAGGATACGACAATCTCATTTCCGATCCACTAATCCTTCTTTACTGCATCCCTCACTCCCACACATTGACGAATTCACACGGAAATTCCGTCGCTATGAAATACGAGTACTATGTGTTCTAAGACATTTCCTTCTAAATCGAGTAACGTTTCTATGGAAACGACAGGATTTACTTTTGGGATACGACAATCACATTTCCGATCCACTACTCCTTCTTTACTGCATCCCTCACTCCCAAACATTGACGAATTCACACGGAAATTGCGTCGCTATGAATTACTATGGGTTCTATGACTTCTCCTTCTAAATCGAGTAACGTTTCTATGGAAACGACAGGATTTTCTTTTGGGATACGACAATCTCATTTCCGATCCACTAATCCTTCTTTACTGCATCCCTCACTCCCACACATTGACGAATTCACACGGAAATTGCGTCGCTATGAAATACGAGTACTATGTCTTCTAAGACATTTCCTTCTAAATCGAGTAACGTTTCTATGGAAACGACAGGATTTTCTTTTGGGATACGACAATCTCATTTCCGATCCACTAATCCTTCTTTACTGCCTCCCTCACTCCCACACATTGACGAATTCACACGGAAATTGCGTCGCTATGAAATACGAGTACTATGTGTTCTAAGACAATTCCTTCTAAATCGAGTAACGTTTCTATGGAAACGACAGGATTTTCTTTTGGGATACGACAATCACATTTCCCATCCACTAAACCTTCTTTACTGCAACCCTCACTCCCAAACATTGACGAATTCACACGGAAATTACGTCGCTATGAAATACTATGTGTTCTAAGACATTTCCTTCTAAATCGAGTAACGTTTCTATGGAAACGACAGGATTTTCTTTTAGGATACGACAATCTCATTTCCGATCCACTAATCCTTCTTTACTGCATCCCTCACTCCCACACATTGACGAATTCACACGGAAATTCCGTCGCTATGAAATACGAGTACTATGTGTTCTAAGACATTTCCTTCTAAATCGAGTAACGTTTCTATGGAAACGACAGGATTTACTTTTGGGATACGACAATCACATTTCCGATCCACTAATCCTTCTTTACTGCATCCCTCACTCCCACACATTGACGAATTCACACGGAAATTGCGTCGCTATGAATTACTGTGGGTTCTATGACTTCTCCTTCTAAATCAAGTAACGTTTCTATGGAAACGACAGGACTTTTTTTTGGGATACGACAATCTCATTTCCGATCCACTAATCCTTCTTTACTGCATCCCTCACTCCCAAACATTGACGAATTCACACGGAAATTGCGTCGCTATGAAATACTATGTGTTCTAAGACATTTCCTTCTAAATCGAGTAACGTTTCTATGGAAACGACAGGATTTTCTTTTGGGATACGACAATCTCATTTCCGATCCACTAATCCTTCTTTACTGCATCCCTCACTCCCACACATTGACGAATTCACACGGAAATTGCGTCGCTATGAAATACGAGTACTATGTGTTCTAAGACATTTCCTTCTAAATCGAGTAACGTTTCTATGGAAACGACAGGATTTTCTTTTGGGATACGACAATCACATTTCCGATCCACTAATCCTTCTTTACTGCATCCCTCACTCCCAAACATTGTGGAATTCACACGGAAATTGCGTCGCTATAAATTACTATGGGTTCTATGACTTCTCCTTCTAAATCGAGACACGTTTCTATGGAAACGACAGGATTTTCTTTTGGGATACGACAATCACATTTCCGATCCACTAATCCTTCTGTACTGCATCCCTCACTCCCAAACATTGACGAATTCACACGGAAATTGCGACGCTATGAAATACTATGTGTTCTAAGACATTTCCTTCTAAATCGAGTAACGTTTCTATGGAAACGACTGGATTTTCTTTTGTTATACGACAATCTCACTTCCGATCCACTAATCCTTCTTTACTGCATCCCTCACTCCCACACATTGACGAATTCACACGGAAATTGCGTCGCTATGAAATACGAGTACTATGTGTTCTAAGACATTTCCTTCTAAATCGAGTAACGTTTCTATGGAAACGACAGGATTTTCTTTTGGGATACGACAATCACATTTCCGATCCACTAATCCTTCTTTACTGCATCCTTCACTCCCACACATTGACGAATTCTCACTGAAATTGCGTCGCTATGAATTACTATGGGTTCTATAACTTCTCCTTCTAAATCAAGTAACGGTTCTATTGAAACGACAGGACTTTTTTTGGGATACGACAATCTCATTTCCGATCCACTAATCCTTCCTTACTACATCCCTCACTCCCAAACATTGACGAATTCACACGGAAATTGCGTCGCTATGAAATACTATGTGTTCTAAGGCATTTCCTTCTAAATCGAGTAACGTTTCTATGGAAACGACTGGATTTTCTTTTGGGATACGACAATCACATTTCCCATCCACTAAACCTTCTTTACTGCAACCCTCACTCCCAAACATTGACGAATTCACACGGAAATTGCGTTGCTATGAAATACTATGTGTTCTAAGACATTTCCTTCTAAATCGAGTAACGTTTCTATGGAAACGACAGGATTTTCTTTTAGGATACGACAATCTCATTTCCGATCCACTAATCCTTCTTTACTGCATCCCTCACTCCCACACATTGACGAATTCACACGGAAATTCCGTCGCTATGAAATACGAGTACTATGTGTTCTAAGACATTTCCTTCTAAATCGAGTAACGTTTCTATGGAAACGACAGGATTTACTTTTGGGATACGACAATCACATTTCCGATCCACTAATCCTTCTTTACTGCATCCCTCACTCCCACACATTGACGAATTCACACGGAAATTGCGTCGCTATGAATTACTGTGGGTTCTATGACTTCTCCTTCTAAATCAAGTAACGTTTCTATGGAAACGACAGGACATTTTTTTGGGATACGACAATCTCATTTCCGATCCACTAATCCTTCTTTACTGCATCCCTCACTCCCAAACATTGACGAATTCACACGGAAATTGCGTCGCTATGAAATACTATGTGTTCTAAGACATTTCCTTCTAAATCGAGTAACGTTTCTATGGAAACGACAGGATTTTCTTTTGGGATACGACAATCTCATTTCCGATCCACTAATCCTTCTTTACTGCATCCCTCACTCCCACACATTGACGAATTCACACGGAAATTGCGTCACTATGAAATACGAGTACTATGTGTTCTAAGACATTTCCTTCTAAATCGAGTAACGTTTCTATGGAAACGACAGGATTTTCTTTTGGGATACGACAATCACATTTCCGATCCACTAATCCTTCTTTACTGCATCCCTCACTCCCAAACATTGTGGAATTCACACGGAAATTGCGTCGCTATAAATTACTATGGGTTCTATGACTTCTCCTTCTAAATCGAGACACGTTTCTGTGGAAACGACAGGATTTTCTTTTGGGATACGACAATCACATTTCCGATCCACTAATCCTTCTGTACTGCATCCCTCACTCCCAAACATTGACGAATTCACACGGAAATTGTGTCGCTATGAAATACTATGTGTTCTAAGACATTTCCTTCTAAATCGAGTAACGTTTCTATGGAAACGACAGGATTTTCTTTTGGGATACGACAATCTCATTTCCGATCCACTAATCCTTCTTTACTGCATCCCTCACTCCCACACATTGACGAATTCACACGGAAATTGCGTCGCTATGAAATACGAGTACTATGTGTTCTAAGACATTTCCTTCTAAATCGAGTAACGTTTCTATGGAAACGACAGGATTTTCTTTTGGGATACGACAATCACATTTCCGATCCACTAATCCTTCTTTACTGCATCCTTCACTCCCACACATTGACGAATTCTCACGGAAATTGCGTCGCTATGAATTACTATGGGTTCTATAACTTCTCCTTCTAAATCAAGTAACGGTTCTATTGAAACGACAGGACTTTTTTTTGGGATACGACAATCTCATTTCCGATCCACTAATCCTTCCTCACTACATCCCTCACTCCCAAACATTGACGAATTCACACGGAAATTGCGTCGCTATGAAATACTATGTGTTCTAAGGCATTTCCTTCTAAATCGAGTAACGTTTCTATGGAAACGACTGGATTTTCTTTTGGGATACGACAATCTCATTTCCGATCCACTAATCCATCTTTACTGCATCCCTCACTCCCAAACATTGACGAATTCACACGGAAATTCCGTCGCTATGAAATACGAGTACTATGTGTTCTAAGACATTTCCTTCTAAATCGAGTAACGTTTCTATGGAAACGACAGGATTTTCTTTTGGGATACGACAATCTCATTTCCGATCCACTAATCCTTCTTTACTCCGTCCCTCACTCCCAAACATTGACGAATTCACACGGAAATTCCGTCGCTATGAAATACGAGTACTATGTGTTCTAAGACATTTCCTTCTAAATCGAGTAACGTTTCTATGGAAACGACAGGATTTTCTTTCGGAATACGACAATCACATTTCCGATCCACTAATCCTTCTTTACTGCATCCCTCACTCCCAAATATTGACGAATTCACACGGAAATTGCGTCGCTATGAAATACTATGTGTTCTAAGACATTTCCTTATAAATCGAGTAACGTTTCTATGGAAATGACAGGATTTTCTTTTGGGATACGACAATCACATTTCCGATCCACTAATCCTTCTTTACTCCATCCCTCACTCCCAAACATTGACGAATTCACACGGAAATTGCGTCGCTATGAATTACTATGGGTTCTATGACTTCTCCTTCTAAATCGAGTAACGTTTCTATGGAAACGACAGGATTTTCTTTTGGGATACGACAATCTCATTTCCGATCCACTAATCCTTCTTTACTGCATCCCTCACTCCCACACATTGACGAATTCACACGGAAATTGCGTCGCTATGAAATACGAGTACTATGTGTTCTAAGACATTTCCTTCTAAATCGAGTAACGTTTCTATGGAAACGACAGGATTTTCTTTTGGGATACGACAATCTCATTTCCGATCCACTAATCCTTCTTTACTGCATCCCTCACTCCCACACATTGACGAATTCACACGGACATTGCGTCGCTATGAAATACGAGTACTATGTGTTCTAAGACATTTCCTTCTAAATCGAGTAACGTTTCTATGGAAACGACAGGATTTTCTTTTGGGATACGACAATCTCATTTCCGATCCACTAATCCTTCTTTACTGCATCCCTCACTTCCACACATTGACGAATTCACACGGAAATTGCGTTGCTATGAAATACGAGTACTATGTGTTCTAAGACTTTTCCTTCTAAATCGAGTAACGTTTGTACGGAAACGACAGGATTTTCTTTTGGGATACGACAATCTCATTTCCGATCCACTAATCCTTCTTTACTGCATCCCTCACTCCCACACATTGACGAATTCACACGGAAATTGCGTCGCTATGAAATACGAGTACTATGTGTTCTAAGACACTTCCTTCTAAATCGAGTAACGTTTCCATGGAAACGACAGGATTTTCTTTTGGGGTACGACAATCACATTTCCGATCCACTAATCCTTCTTTACTGCATCCCTCACTCCCAAACATTGACGATTTCACACGGAAATTGCGTCGCTATGAAATACGAGTACTATGTGTTCTAAGACATTTCCTTCTAAATCGAGTAACGTTTCTATGGAAACGACAGGATTTTCTTTTGGGATACGACAATCACATTTCCGATCCACTAATCCTTCTTTACTGCGTCCCTCACTCCCAAACATTGACGAATTCACACGGAAATTCCGTCGCCATGAAATACGAGTACTATGTGTTAGAAGACATTTCCTTCTAAATCGAGTAACGTTTCTATGGAAACGACAGGATTATCTTTTGGGATACGACAATCACATTTCCGATCCACTAACCCTTCTTTACTGCATCCCTCACTCCCACACATTAACGAATTCACACGGAAATTGCGTCGCTATGAAATACGAGTACTATGTGTTCTAAGACATTTCGTTCTAAATCGAGTAACGTTTCTATGGAAACGACAGGATTTTCTTTGGGATTCGACAATCACATTTCCGATCCACTAATCCTTCTTTACTACATCCCTCACTCCCACACATTCACGAATTCACACGGAAATTGCGTCGCTATGAATTACTATGGATTCTATGACTTCTCCTTCTAAATCAAGTAACGTTTCTATGGAAACGACAGGACTTTTTTTTGGGATACGACAATCTCATTTCCGATCCACTAATCCTTCTTTACTGCATCCCTCACTCCCAAACATTGACGAATTCACACGGAAATTGCGTCGCTATGAAATACTATGTGTTCTAAGACATTTCTTTCTAAATGGAGTAACGTTTCTATGGAAACGACAGGATTTTCTTTTGGGATACGACAATCTCATTTCCGATCCACTAATCCTCCTTTACTGCATTCCTCACTCCCACACATTGACGAATTCACACGGAAATTGCGTCGCTATGAAATACGAGTACTATGTGTTCTAAGACATTTCCTTGTAAATCGAGTAACGTTTCTATGGAAACGACAGGATTTTCTTTTGGGATACGACAATCACATTTCCGATCCACTAATCCTTCTTTACTGCATCCCTCACTCCCACACATTGACGAATTCACACGGAAATTGCGTCGCTATGAATTACTATGGGTTCTATGACTTCTCCTTCTAAATCGAGTAACGTTTCTATGGAAACGACTGGACTTTTTTTTGGGATACGACAATCTCATTTCCGATTCACTAATCCTTCTTTACTGCATCCCTCACTCCCAAACATTGACGAATTCACACGGAAATTGCGTCGCTATGAAATACTATGTGTTCTAAGACATTTCCTTCTAAATCGAGTAACGTTTCTATGGAAACGACAGGATTTTCTTTTGGGATACGACAATCACATTTCCGATCCACTAATCCTTCAGTACTGCATCCTTCACTCCCACACATTGACGAATTCTTACGGAAATTGCGTCGCTATGAATTACTATGGGTTCTATGACTTCTCCTTCTAAATCAAGTAACGTTTCTATGGAAACGACAGGACTTTTTTTTGGGATACGACAATCTCATTTCCGATCCACTAATCCTTCCTTACTGCATCCCTCACTCCCAAACATTGACGAATTCACACGGAAATTGCGTCGCTATGAAATACGAGTACTATGTGTTCTAAGACATTTCCTTCTAAATCGAGTAGTGTTTCTATGGAAACGACAGGATTTTCTTTTGGGATACGACAATCTCATTTCCGATCCACTAATCCTTCTTTACTGCATCCCTCACTCCCAAACATTGACGAATTCACACAGAAATTGCGTCGCTATGAAATACTATGTGTTCTAATACATTTCCTTCTAAATCGACTAACGTTTCTATGGAAACGACAGGATTTTCTTTTGGGATACGACAATCACATTTCCGATCCACTAATCCTTCTTTACTCCATCCCTCACTCCCAAACATTGACGAATTCACACGGAAATTGCGTCGCTATGAATTACTATGGGTTCTATGACTTCTCCTTCTAAATCGAGTAACGTTTCTATGGAAACGACAGGATTTTCTTTTAGGATACGACAATGTCATTTCCGATCCACTAATCCTTCTTTACTGCATCCCTCACTCCCACACATTGACGAACTCACACGGAAATTGCGTCGCTATGAAATACGAGTACTATGTGTTCTAAGACATTTCCTTCTAAATCGAGTAACGTTTCTATGGAAACGTCAGGATTTTCTTTTGGGATACGACAATCTCATTTCCGATCCACTAATCCTTCTTTACTGCATCCCTCACTCCCACACATTGACGAATTCACACGGAAATTGCGTCGCTATGAAATACGAGTACTATGTGTTCTAAGACATTTCCTTCTAAATCGAGTAACGTTTCTATGGAAACGACAGGATTTTCTTTTGGGATACGACAATCTCATTTCCGATCCACTAATCCTTCTTTACTGCATCCCTCACTCCCACACATTGACGAATTCACACGGAAATTGCGTCACTATGAAATACGAGTACTATGTGTTCTAAGACATTTCCTTCTAAATCGAGTAACGTTTCTATGGAAACGACAGGATTTTCTTTTGGGATACGACAATCTCATTTCCGATCCACTAATCCTTCATTACTGCATCCCTCACTCCCACACAGTGACGAAATCACACGGAAATTGCGTCGCTATGAAATACGGGTACTATGTGTTCTAAGACATTTCCTTCCAAATCGAGTAACGTTTCTATGGAAACGACAGGATTTTCTTTTGGGATACGACAATCACATTTCCGATCCACTAATCCTTCTTTACTGCATCCCTCACTCCCAAACATTGACGAATTCACACGGATATTCCGTCGCTATGAAATACGAGTACTATGTGTTAGAAGCCATTTCCTTCTAAATCGAGTAACGTTTCTATGGAAACGACAGGATTTTCTTTTGGGATACGACAATCACATTTCCGATCCACTAACCCTTCTTTACTGCATCCCTCACTCCCACACATTGACGAATTCACACGGAAATTGCGTCGCTATGAAATACGAGTACTATGTGTTCTAAGACATTTCCTTGTAAATCGAGTAACGTTTCTATGGAAAGGACAGGATTTTCTTTTGGGATACGACAATCACATTTCCGATCCACTAATCCTTCTTTACTGCATCCCTCACTCCCACACATTGACGAATTCACACGGAAATTGCGTCGCTATGAAATACGAGTACTATGTGTTCTAAGACATTTCCTTCTAAATCGAGTAACGTTTCTATGGAAACGACAGGATTTTCTTTTGGGATACGACAATCACATTTCCGATCCACTAATCCTTCTTTACTGCATCCCTCACTCCCAAACATTGACGAATTCACACGGACATTGCGTCGCTATGAAATACGAGTACTATGTGTTCTAAGAAATTTCCTTCTAAATCGAGTAACGTTTCTATGGAAACGACAGGATTTTCTTTTGGGTTACGACAATCACATTTCCGATCCACTAATCCTTCTTTACTGCATCCCTCACTCCCAAACATTGACGAATTCACACGGAAATTCCGTCGCTATGAAATACGAGTACTATGTGTTAGAAGACATTTCCTTCTAAATCGAGTAACGTTTCTATGGAAACGACAGGATTTTCTTTTGGGATACGACAATCACATTTCCGATCCACTAACCCTTCTTTACCGCATCCCTCACTCCCACACATTGACGAATTCACACGGAAATTGCGTCGCGATGAAATACGAGTACTATGTGTTCTATGACATTTCCTTGTAAATCGAGTAACGTTTCTATGGAAACGACAGGATTTTCTTTTGGGATACGACAATCACATTTCCGATCCACTAATCCTTCTTTACTGCATCCCTCACTCCCACACATTGACGAATTCACACGGAAATTGCGTCGCTATGAAATACGAGTACTATGTGTTCTAAGACATTTCCTTCTAAATCGAGTAACGTTTCTATGGAAACGACAGGATTTTCTTTTGGGATACGACAATCACATTTCCGATCCACTAATCCTTCTTTACTGCATCCCTCACTCCCAAACATTGACGAATTCACACGGACATTGCGTCGCTATGAAATACGAGTACTATGTGTTCTAAGAAATTTCCTTCTAAATCGAGTAACGTTTCTATGGAAACGACAGGATTTTCTTTTGGGTTACGACAATCACATTTCCGATCCACTAATCCTTCTTTACTGCATCCCTCACTCCCAAACATTGACGAATTCACACGGAAATTCCGTCGCTATGAAATACGAGTACTATGTGTTAGAAGACATTTCCTTCTAAATCGAGTAACGTTTCTATGGAAACGACAGGATTTTCTTTTGGGATACGACATTCACATTTCCGATCCACTAACCCTTCTTTACCGCATCCCTCACTCCCACACATTGACGAATTCACACGGAAATTGCGTCGCGATGAAATACGAGTACTATGTGTTCTATGACATTTCCTTGTAAATCGAGTAACGTTTCTATGGAAACGACAGGATTTTCTTTTGGGATACTACAATCACATTTCCGATCCACCAATCCTTCTTTACTGCATCCCTCACTCCCACACATTGACGAAGTCACACGGAAATTGCGTCTCTATGAATTACTATGGGTTCTATGACTTCTCCTTCTAAATCAAGTAACGTTTCTATGGAAACGACAGGACTTTTTTTTGGGATACGACAATCACATTTCCGATCCACTAATCCTTCCTTACTGCTTCCCTCACTTCCAAACATTGACGAATTCACACGGAAATTGCGTCGCTATGAAATACTATGTGTTCTAAGACATTTCCTTCTAAATCGAGTAACGTTTCTATGGAAACGACAGGATTTTCTTTTGGGATACGACAATCACATTTCCGATCCACTAATCCTTCTTTACTGCATCCCTCACTCCCACACACTGACGAATTCACACGGAAATTGCGTCGCTATGAATTACTATGGGTTCTATGACTTCTCCTTCTAAATCAAGTAACGTTTCTATGGAAACGACAGGACTTTTTTTTGGGATACGACAATCTCATTTCCGATCCACTAATCCTTCCTTACTGCATCCCTCACTCCCAAACATTGACGAATTCACACGGAAATTGCGTCGCTATGAAATACTATGTGTTCTAAGACATTTCCTTCTAAATCGAGTAACGTTTCTATGGAAACGACTGGATTTTCTTTTGGGATACGACAATCTCATTTCCGATCCACTAATCCTTCTTTACTGCATCCCTCACTTACAAACATTGACGAATTCACACGGAAATTCCGTCGCTATGAAATACGAGTACTATGTGTTCTAAGACATTTCCTTCTAAATCGAGTAACGTTTCTATGGAAACGACAGGATTTTCTTTTGGGATTCGACAATCTCATTTCCGATCCACTAATCCTTCTTTACTGCATCCCTCACTCCCACACATTGACGAATTCACACGGAAATTGCGTCGCTATGAAATACGAGTACTATGTGTTCTAAGACATTTCCTTCTAAATCGAGTAACGTTTCTATGGAAACGACAGGATTTTCTTTTGGGATACGACAATCTCATTTCCGATCCACTAATCCTTCTTTACTGCATCCCTCACTCCCAAACATTGACGAATTCACACGGAAATTGCGTCGCTATGAAATACTATGTGTTCTAAGACATTTCCTTCTAAATCGAGTAACGTTCCTATGGAAACGACAGGATTTTCTTTTGGGATACGACAATCTCATTTCCGATCCACTAATCCTTCTTTACTGCATCCCTCACTCCCACACATTGACGAATTCACACGGAAATTGCGTCGCTATGAAATACGAGTACAATGTGTTCTAAGACATTTCCTTCTAAATCGAGTAACGTTTCTATGGAAACGACAGGATTTTCTTTTGGGATACGACAATCACATTTCCGATCCACTAATCCTTCTTTACTGCATCCATCACTCCCAAACATTGACGAATTCGCACGGAAATTCCGTCGCTATGAAATACGAGTCCTATGTGTTCTAAGACATTTCCTTCTAAATCGAGTAACGTTTCTATGGAAACGACAGGATTTTCTTTTGGGATACGACAATCTCATTTCCGATCCACTAATCCTTCTTTACTGCATCCCTCACTCCCACACATTGACGAATTCACACGGAAATTGCGTCGCTATGAAATACGAGTACTATGTGTTCTAAGACATTTTCTTCTAAATCGAGTAACGTTTCTATGGAAACGACAGGATTTCCTTTTGGGATACGACAATCTCATTTCCGATCCACTAATCCTTCTTTACTGCATCCCTCACTCCCACACATTGACGAATTCACACGGAAATTGCGTCGCTATGAAATACGAGTACTATGTGTTCTAAGACATGTCCTTCTAAATCGAGTAACGTTTCTATGGAAACGACAGGATTTTCTTTTGGGATACGTTAATCTCATTTCCGATCCACTAATCCTTCTTTACTGCATCCCTCACTCCCACACATTGACGAATTCACACGGAAATTGCGTCGCTATGAAATACGAGTACTATGTGTTCTGAGACATTTCCTTCTAAATCGAGTAACGTTTCTATGGAAACTACAGGATTTTCTTTTGGGATACGACAATCACATTTCCGATCCACTAACCCTTCTTTACTGCATCCCTCACTCCCACACATTGACGACTTCACACGGAAATTGCGTCGCTATGAAATACGAGTACTATGTGTTCTAAGACATTTCGTTCTAAATCGAGTAACGTTTCTATGGAAACGACAGGATTTTCTTTTGGGATACGACAATCACATTTCCGATCCACTAATCCTTCTTTACTACATCCCTCACTCCCACACATTCACGAATTCACACGGAAATTGCGTCGCTATGAATTACTATGGGTTCTATGACTTCTCCTTCTAAATCGAGTAACGTTCCTATGGAAACGACAGGATATTCTTTTGGGATACGACAATCTCATTTCCGATCCACTAATCCTTCTTTACTGCATCCCTCACTCCCACACATTGACGAATTCACACGGAAATTGCGTCGCTATGAAATACGAGTACTATGTGTTCTAAGACATTTCCTTCTAAATCGAGTAACGTTTCTTTGGAAACGACAGGATTTTCTTTTGGGATACGACAATCACATTTCCGATCCACTAATCCTTCTTTACTGCATCCATCACTCCCAAACATTGACGAATTCGCACGGAAATTCCGTCGCTATGAAATACGAGTACTATGTGTTCTAAGACATTTCCTTCTAAATCGAGTAACGTTTCTATGGAAACGACAGGATTTTCTTTTGGGATACGACAATCTCATTTCCGATCCACTAATCCTTCTTTACTGCATCCCTCACTCCCACACATTGACGAATTCACACGGAAATGGCGTCGCTATGAAATACGAGTACTATGTGTTCTAAGACATTTTCTTCTAAATCGAGTAACGTTTCTATGGAAACGACAGGATTTTCTTTTGGGATACGACAATCTCATTTCCGATCCACTAATCCTTCTTTACTGCATCCCTCACTCCCACACATTGACGAATTCACACGGAAATTGCGTCGCTATGAAATACGAGTACTATGTGTTCTAAGACATGTCCTTTTAATCGAGTAACGTTTCTATGGAAACGACAGGATTTTCTTTTGGGATACGACAATCTCATTTCCGATCCACTAATCCTTCTTTACTGCATCCCTCACTCCCACACATTGACGAATTCACACGGAAATTGCGTCGCTATGAAATACGAGTACTATGTGTTCTAAGACATTTCCTTCTAAATCGAGTAACGTTTCTATGGAAACTACAGGATTTTCTTTTGGGATACGACAATCACATTTCCGATCCACTAATCCTTCTTTACTGCATCCCTCACTCCCAAACATTGACGAATTCACACGGAAATTGCGTCGCTATGAAATACGAGTACTATGTGTTCTAAGACATTTCCTTCTAAATCGAGTAACGTTTCTATGGAAACGACAGGATTTTCTTTTGGGATACGACAATCACATTTCCGATCCACTAATCCTTCTTTACTGCATCCATCACTCCCAAACATTGACGAATTCACACGGAAATTCCGTCGCTATGAAATACGAGTACTATGTGTTAGAAGACATTTCCTTCTAAATCGAGTAACGTTTCTATGGAAACGACAGTATTTTCTTTTGGGATACGACAATCACATTTCCGATCCACTAACCCTTCTTTACTGCATCCCTCACTCCCACACATTGACGAATTCACACGGAAATTGCGTCGCTATGAAATACGAGTACTATGTGTTCTAAGACATTTCGTTCTAAATCGAGTAACGTTTCTATGGAAACGACAGGATTTTCATTTGGGATACGACAATCACATTTCCGATCCACTAATCCTTCTTTACTATATCCCTCACTCCCACACATTCACGAATTCACACGGAAATTGCGTCGCTATGAATTACTATGGATTCTATGACTTCTCCTTCTAAATCAAGTAACGTTTCTATGGAAACGTCAGGACTTTTTTTTGGGATACGACAATCTCATTTCCGATCCACTAATCCTTCTTTACTGCATCCCTCACTCCCAAACATTGACGAATTCACACGGTAATTGCGTCGCTATGAAATACTATGTGTTCTAAGACATTTCTTTCCAAATCGAGTAACGTTTCTATGGAAACGACAGGATTTTCTTTTGGGATACGACAATCTCATTTCCGATCCGCTAATCCTCCTTTACTGCATCCCTCACTCCCACACATTGACGAATTCACACGGAAATTGCGTCGCTATGAAATACGAGTACTATGTGTTCTAAGACATTTCCTTGTAAATCGAGTAACGTTTCTATGGAAACGACAGGATTTTCTTTTGGGATACGACAATCACATTTCCGATCCACTAATCCCTCTTTACAGCATCCCTCACTCCCACACATTGACGAATTCACACGGAAATTTCGTCGCTATGAATTACTATGGGTTCTATGACTTCTCCTTCTAAATCAAGTAACGTTTCTATGGAAACGACTGGACTTTTTTTTGGGATACGACAATCTCATTTCCGATCCACTAATCCTTCCTTACTGCATCCCTCACTCCCAAACATTGACGAATTCACACGGAAATTGCGTCGCTATGACATACTATGTGTTCAAAGACATTTCCTTCTAACTCGTGTAACGTTTCTATGGAAACGACTGGATTTTCTTTTGGGATACGACAATCTCATTTCCGATCCACTAATCCTTCTTTACTGCATCCCTCACTCCCAAACATTGACGAATTCACACGGAAATTCCGTCGCTATGAAATACGAGTACTATGTGTTCTAAGACATTTCCTTCTAAATCGAGTAACGTTTCTATGGAAACGACAGGATTTTCTTTTGGGTTACGACAATCTCATTTCCGATCCACTAATCCTTCTTTACAGCATCCCTCACTCCCACTCATTGACGAATTCACACGGAAATTGCGTCGCTATGAAATACGAGTACTATGTGTTCCAAGACATTTCCTTCTAAATCGAGTAACGTTTCTATGGAAACGACAGGATTTTCTTTTGGGATACGACAATCACATTTCCGATCCACTAATCCTTCTTTACTCCATACCTCACTCCCAAACATTGACGAATTCACACGGAAATTCCGTCACTATGAAATACGAGTACTATGTGTTCTAAGACATTTCCATCTAAATCGAGTAACGTTTCTATGGAAACGACAGGATATTCTTTTGGGATACGACAATCTCATTTCCGATCCACTAATCCTTCTTTACTGCATCCCTCACTCCCAAACATTGACGATTTCACACGGAAATTGCGTCGCTATGAAATACTATGTGTTCTAAGACATTTCCTTCCAAATCGAGTAACGTTTCTATGGAAACGACAAGATTTTCTTTTGGGATACGACAATCACATTTCCGATCCACTAATCCTTCTTTACTCCATCCCTCACTCCAAATCATTGACGAATTCACACGGAAATTGCGTCGCTATGAATTACTACGGGTTCTATGACTTCTCCTTCTAAATCGAGTAACGTTTCTATGGAAACGACAGGATTTTCTTTTGGGATACGACAATCTCATTTCCGATCCACTAATCCTTCTTTACTGCATTCCTCACTCCCACACATTGACGAATTCACACAGAAATTGCGTCGCTATGAAATACGAGTACTATGTGTTCTAAGACATTTCCTTCTAAATCGAGTAACGTTTCTATGGAAACGACAGGATGTTCTTTTGGGATACAACAATCTCATTTCCGATCCACTAATCCTTCTTTACTGCATCCCTCACTCCCACACGTTGACGAATTCACACGGAAATTGCGTCGCTATGAAATACGAGTACTATGTGTTCTAAGACATTTCCTTCTAAATCGAGTAACGTTTCTATGGAAACGACAGGATTTTCTTTTGGGATACGACAATCTCATTTCCGATCCACTAATCCTTCTTTACTGCATCCCTCACTCCCACACATTGACGAATTCACACGGAAATTGAGTCGCTATGAAATACGAGTACTATGTGTTCTAAGACATTTCCTTCTAAATCGAGTAACGTTTCTATGGAAACGACAGGATTTTCTTTTGGGATACGACAATCTCATTTCCGATCCACTAATCCTTCTTTACTGCATCCCTCTCTCCCACACATTGACGAATTCACACGGAAATTGCGTCGCTATGAAATACGAGTACTATGTGTTCTAAGACATTTCCTTCTAAATCGAGTAACGTTTCTATGGAAACGACAGGATTTTCTTTTGGGATACGACAATCTCATTTCCGATCCACTAATCCTTCTTTAGTGCATCCCGCACTCCCACACATTGACGAATTCACACGGAAATTGCGTCGCTATGAAATACTATGTGTTCTAAGACATTTCTATCTAAATCGAGTAACGTTTCTATGGAAACGACAGGATTTTCTTTTGGGATACGACAATCACATTTCCGATCCACTAATCCTTCTTTACTGCATCCCTCACTCCCACACATTGATGAAATCACACGGTAATTGCGTCGCTATGAAATACTCTGTGTTCTAAGACATTTCCTTCTAAATCGAGTAACGTTTCGATGGAAACGACAGGATTTTCTTTTGGGATACGACAATCACATTTCCGATCCACTAATCCTTCTTTACTGCATCCCTCACTCCCACACATTGTCGAATTAACACAGCAATTGCGTCGCAATGAAATACTATGGGTTCTATGACTTCTCCTTCTAAATCGAGTAATGTTTCTATGGAAACGACAGGATTTTCATTTGGGATACGACAATCTCATTTCCGATTAACTAATCCTTCTTTACTGCATCCCTCACTCCCACACATTGACAAATTCACACGGATATTGCGTCGCTATGAAATACTACGTGTTCTAAGACATTTCCTTCTAAATCGAGTAACGTTTCTATGGAAACGACGGGATTTTCTTTTGGGATACGACAGTCTCATTTCCGATCCACTAATCCTTCTTTACTGCATCCCTCACTCCCACTCATTGACGAATTCACACGGAAATTGCGTCGCTATGAAATACTATGGGTTGTATGACATTTCCTTCTGAATCGAGTAACGTTTCTATGGAAACGACAGGATTTTCCTTTGGCATACGACAATCTCATTTCCGATCCACTAATCCTTCTTTACTGCATCCCTCACTCCCACACATTGACGAATTCACACGGAAATTGCTACGCTATTAAATACTATGTGTTCTAAGACATTTCCTTCTAAATCGAGTTACGTTTCTATGGAAACGACAGTATTTTCTTTTGGGATACGACAATCACATTTCCGATCCACTAACCCTTCTTTACTGCATCCCTCACTCCCACACATTGACGAATTCACACGGAAATTGCGTCGCTATGAAATACGAGTACTATGTGTTCTAAGACATTTCGTTCTAAATCGAGTAACGTTTCTATGGAAACGACAGGATTTTCTTTTGGGATACGACAGTCTCATTTCCGATCCACTAATCCTTCTTTACTGCATCCCTCACTCCCACTCATTGACGAATTCACACGGAAATTGCGTCGGTATGAAATACTATGGGTTCTATGACATTTCCTTCTGAATCGAGTAACGTTTCTATGGAAACGACAGGATTTTCCTTTGGCATACGACAATCTCATTTCCGATCCACTAATCCTTTACTGCATCCCTCACTCCCACACATTGACGAATTCACACGGAAATTGCTACGCTATTAAATACTATGTGTTCTAAGACATTTCCTTCTAAATCGAGTTACGTTTCTATGGAAACGACAGTATTTTCTTTTGGGATACGACAATCACATTTCCGATCCACTAACCCTTCTTTACTGCATCCCTCACTCCCACACATTGACGAATTCACACGGAAATTGCGTCGCTATGAAATACGAGTACTATGTGTTCTAAGACATGTCCTTCTAAATCGAGTAACGTTTCTATGGAAACGACAGGATTTTCTTTTGGGATACGACAATCTCATTTCCGATCCACTAATCCTTCTTTACTGCATCCATCACTCCCACACATTGACGAATTCACACGGAAATTGCGTCGCTATGAAATACGAGTACTATGTGTTCTAAGACATTTCCTTCTAAATCGAGTAACGTTTCTATGGAAACTACAGGATTTTCTTTTGGGATACGACAATCACATTTCCGATCCACTAATCCTTCTTTACTGCATCCCTCACTCCCAAACATTGACGAATTCACACGGAAATTGCGTCGCTATGAAATACGAGTACTATGTGTTCTAAGACATTTCCTTCTAAATCGAGTAACGTTTCTATGGAAACGACAGGATTTTCTTTTGGGATACGGCAATCACATTTCCGATCCACTAATCCTTCTTTACTGCATCCACCACTCCCAAACATTGACGAATTCACACGGAAATTCCGTCGCTATGAAATACGAGTACTATGAGTTAGAAGACATTTCCTTCTAAATCGAGTAACGTTTCTATGGAAACGACAGGATTTTCTTTTGGGATACGACAATCTCATTTCCGATCCACTAATCCTTCTTTACTGCATCCCTCACTCCCACACATTGACGAATTCACACGGAAATTGCGTCGCTATGAAATACGAGTACTATGTGTTCTAAGACATTTTCTTCTAAATCGAGTAACGTTTCTATGGAAACGACAGGATTTTCTTTTGGGATACGACAATCTCATTTCCGATCCACTAATCCTTCTTTACTGCATCCCTCACTCCCACACATTGACGAATTCACACGGAAATTGCGTCGCTATGAAATACGAGTACTATGTGTTCTAAGACATGTCCTTCTAAATCGAGTAACGTTTCTATGGAAACGACAGGATTTTCTTTTGGGATACGACAATCTCATTTCCGATCCACTAATCCTTCTTTACTGCATCCCTCACTCCCACACATTGACGAATTCACACGGAAATTGCATCGCTATGAAATACGAGTACTATGTGTTCTAAGACATTTCCTTCTAAATCGAGTAACGTTTCTATGGAAACTACAGGATTTTCTTTTGGGATACGACAATCACATTTCCGATCCACTAATCCTTCTTTACTGCATCCCTCACTCCCACACATTGACGAATTCACACGGAAATTGCGTCGCTATGAAATACGAGTACTATGTGTTCTAAGACATTTCCTTCTAAATCGAGTAACGTTTCTATGGAAACGACAGGATTTTCTTTTGGGATACAACAATCACATTTCCGATCCACTAATCCTTCTTTACTGCATCCACCACTCCCAAACATTGACGAATTCACACGGAAATTCCGTCGCTATGAAATACGAGTACTATGAGTTAGAAGACATTTCCTTCTAAATCGAGTAACGTTTCTATGGAAACGACAGTATTTTCTTTTGGGATACGACAATCACATTTCCGATCCACTAACCCTTCTTTACTGCATCCCTCACTCCCACACATTGACGAATTCACACGGAAATTGCGTCGCTATGAAATACGAGTACTATGTGTTCTAAGACATTTCGTTCTAAATCGAGTAACGTTTCTATGGAAACGACAGGATTTTCTTTTGGGATACGACAATCACATTTCCGATCCACTAATCCTTCTTTACTACATCCCTCACTCCCACACATTCACGAATTCACACGGAAATTGCGTCGCTATGAATTACTATGGGTTCTATGACTTCTCCTTCTAAATCGAGTAACGTTCCTATGGAAACGACAGGATATTCTTTTGGGATACGACAATCTCATTTCCGATCCACTAATCCTTCTTTACTGCATCCCTCACTCCCACACATTGACGAATTCATACGGAACTGGCGTCGCTATGAAATACGAGTACTATGTGTTCTAAGACATTTTCTTCTAAATCGAGTAACGTTTCTATGGAAACGACAGGATTTTCTTTTGGGATACGACAATCTCATTTCCGATCCACTAATCCTTCTTTACTGCATCCCTCACTCCCACACATTGACGAATTCACACGGAAATTCCGTCGCTATGAAATACGAGTACTATGTGTTCTAAGACATTTCCTTCTAAATCGAGTAACGTTTCTATGGAAACTACAGGATTTTCTTTTGGGATACGACAATCACATTTCCGATCCACTAATCCTTCTTTACTACATCCCTCACTCCCACACATTCACGAATTCACACGGAAATTGCGTCGCTATGAAATACGAGTACTATGTGTTCTAAGACATTTCCTTCTAAATCGAGTAACGTTTCTATGGAAACGACAGGATTTTCTTTTGGGATACGACAATCACATTTCCGATCCACTAATCCTTCTTTACTGCATCCATCACTCCCAAACATTGACGAATTCACACGGAAATTCCGTCGCTATGAAATACGAGTACTATGTGTTAGAAGACATTTCCTTCTAAATCGAGTAACGTTTCTATGGAAACGACAGTATTTTCTTTTGGGATACGACAATCACATTTCCGATCCACTAACCCTTCTTTACTGCATCCCTCACTCCCACACATTGATGAATTCACACGGAAATTGCGTCGCTATGAAATACGAGTACTATGTGTTCTAAGACATTTCGTTCTAAATCGAGTAACGTTTCTATGGAAACGACAGGATTTTCTTTTGGGATACGACAATCACATTTCCGATCCACTAATCCTTCTTTACTACATCCCTCACTCCCACACATTCACGAATTCACACGGAAATTGCGTCGCTATGAATTACTATGGATTCTATGACTTCTCCTTCTAAATCAAGTAACGTTTCTATGGAAACGTCAGGACTTTTTTTTGGGATACGACAATCTCATTTCCGATCCACTAATCCTTCTTTACTGCATCCCTCACTCCCAAACATTGACGAATTCACACGGTAATTGCGTCGCTATGAAATACTATGTGTTCTAAGACATTTCTTTCTAAACCGAGTAACGTTTCTATGGAAACGACAGGATTTTCTTTTGGGATACGACAATCTCATTTCCGATCCGCTAATCCTCCTTTACTGCATCCCTCACTCCCACACATTGACGAATTCACACGGAAATTGCGTCGCTATGAAATACGAGTACTATGTGTTCTAAGACATTTCCTTGTAAATCGAGTAACGTTTCTATGGAAACGACAGGATTTTCTTTTGGGATACGACAATCACATTTCCGATCCACTAATCCCTCTTTACAGCATCCCTCACTCCCACACATTGACGAATTCACACGGAAATTGCGTCGCTATGAATTACTATGGGTTCTATGACTTCTCCTTCTAAATCGAGTAACGTTCCTATGGAAACGAAAGGATATTCTTTTGGGATACGACAATCTCATTTCCGATCCACTAATCCTTCTTTACTGCATCCCTCACTCCCACACATTGACGAATTCACACGGAAATTGCGTCGCTATGAAATACGAGTACTATGTGTTCTAAGACATTTCCTTCTAAATCGAGTAACGTTTCTATGGAAACGACAGGATTTTCTTTTGTGATACGACAATCACATTTCCGATCCACTAATCCTTCTTTACTGCATCCATCACACCCAAACATTGACGAATTCGCACGGAAATTCCGTCGCTATGAAATACGAGTACTATGTGTTCTAAGACATTTCCTTCTAAATCGAGTAACGTTTCTATGGAAACGACATGATTTTCTTTTGGGATACGACAATCTCATTTCCGATCCACTAATCCTTCTTTACTGCATCCCTCACTCCCACACATTGACGAATTCACACGGAAATGGCGTCGCTATGAAATACGAGTACTATGTGTTCCAAGACATTTTCTTCTAAATCGAGTAACGTTTCTATGGAAACGACAGGATTTTCTTTTGGGATACGACAATCTCATTTCCGATCCACTAATCCTTCTTTACTGCATCCCTCACTCCCACACATTGACGAATTCACACGGAAATTCCGTCGCTATGAAATACGAGTACTATGTGCTCTAAGACATGTCCTTCTAAATCGAGTAACGTTTCTATGGAAACGACAGGATTTTCTTTTGGGATACGACAATCACATTTCCGATCCACTAATCCTTCTTTACTGCATCCCTCACTCCCACACATTGACGAATTCACACGGAAATTGCGTCGCTATGAAATACGAGTACTATGTGTTCTAAGACATTTCCTTCTAAATCGAGTAACGTTTCTATGGAAACTACAGGATTTTCTTTTGGGATACGACAATCACATTTCCGATCCACTAATCCTTCTTTACTGCATCCCTCAATCCCAAACATTGACGAATTCACACGGAAATTGCGTCGCTATGAAATACGAGTACTATGTGTTCTAAGACATTTCCTTCTAAATCGAGTAACGTTTCTATGGAAACGACAGGATTTTCTTTTGGGATACGACAATCACATTTCCGATCCACTAATCCTTCTTTACTGCATCCGTCACTCCCAAACATTGACGAATTCACACGGAAATTCCGTCGCTATGAAATACGAGTACTATGTGTTAGAAGACATTTCCTTCTAAATCGAGTAACGTTTCTATGGAAACGACAGTATTTTCTTTTGGGATACGACAATCACATTTCCGATCCACTAACCCTTCTTTACTGCATCCCTCACTCCCACACATTGATGAATTCACACGGAAATTGCGTCGCTATGAAATACGAGTACTATGTGTTCTAAGACATTTCGTTCTAAATCGAGTAACGTTTCTATGGAAACGACAGGATTTTCTTTTGGGATACGACAATCACATTTCCGATCCACTAATCCTTCTTTACTACATCCCTCACTCCCACACATTCACGAATTCACACGGAAATTGCGTCGCTATGAATTACTATGGATTCTATGACTTCTCCTTCTAAATCAAGTAACGTTTCTATGGAAACGTCAGGACTTTTTTTTGGGATACGACAATCTCATTTCCGATCCACTAATCCTTCTTTACTGCATCCCTCACTCCCAAACATTGAAGAATTCACACGGTAATTGCGTCGCTATGAAATACGATGTGTTCTAAGACATTTCTTTCTAAATCGAGTAACGTTTCTATGGAAACGACAGGATTTTCTTTTGGGATACGACAATCTCATTTCCGATCCGCTAATCCTCCTTTACTGCATCCCTCACTCCCACACATTGACGAATTCACACGGAAATTGCGTCGCTATGAAATACGAGTACTATGTGTTCTAAGACATTTCCTTGTAAATCGAGTAACGTTTCTATGGAAACGACAGGATTTTCTTTTGGGATACGACAATCACATTTCCGATCCACTAATCCCTCTTTACAGCATCCCTCACTCCCACACATTGACGAATTCACACGGAAATTTCGTCGCTATGAATTACTATGGGTTCTATGACTTCTCCTTGTAAATCAAGTAACGTTTCTATGGAAACGACTGGACTTTTTTTTGGGATACGACAATCTCATTTCCGATCCACTAATCCTTCCTTACTGCATCCCTCACTCCCAAACATTGACGAATTCACACGGAAATTGCGTCGCTATGACATACTATGTGTTCAAAGACATTTCCTTCTAACTCGTGTAACGTTTCTATGGAAACGGCTGGATTTTCTTTTGGGGTACGACAATCTCATTTCCGATCCACTAATCCTTCTTTACTGCATCCCTCACTCCCAAACATTGACGAATTCACACGGAAATTCCGTCGCTATGAAATACGAGTACTATGTGTTCTAAGACATTTCCTTCTAAATCGAGTAACGTTTCTATGGAAACGACAGGATTTTCTTTTGGGATACGACAATCTCATTTCCGATCCACTAATCCTTCTTTACTGCATCCCTCACTCCCACTCATTGACGAATTCACACGGAAATTGCGTCGCTATGAAATACGAGTACTATGTGTTCTAAGACATTTCCTTCTAAATCGAGTAACGTTTCTATGGAAACGACAGGATTTTCTTTTGGGATACGACAATCACATTTCCGATCCACTAATCCTTCTTTACTCCATACCTCACTCCCAAACATTGACGAATTCACACGGAAATTCCGTCGCTATGAAATACGAGTACTATGTGTTCTAAGACATTTCCATCTAAATCGAGTAACGTTTCTATGGAAACGACAGGATATTCTTTTGGGATACGACAATCTCATTTCCGATCCACTAATCCTTCTTTACTGCATCCCTCACTCCCAAACATTGACGATTTCACACGGAAATTTGCGTCGCTATGAAATACTATGTGTTCTAAGACATTTCCTTCCAAATCGAGTAACGTTTCTATGGAAACGACAGGATTTTCTTTTGGGATACGACAATCACATTTCCGATCCACTAATCCTTCTTTACTCCATCCCTCACTCCAAATCATTGACGAATTCACACGGAAATTGCGTCGCTATGAATTACTACGGGTTCTATGACTTCTCCTTCTAAATCGAGTAACGTTTCTATGGAAACGACAGGATTTTCTTTTGGGATACGACAATCTCATTTCCGATCCACTAATCCTTCTTTACTGCATTCCTCACTCCCACACATTGACGAATTCACACAGAAATTGCGTCGCTATGAAATACGAGTACTATGTGTTCTAAGACATTTCCTTCTAAATCGAGTAACGTTTCTATGGAAACGACAGGATGTTCTTTTGGGATACAACAATCTCATTTCCCATCCACTAATCCTTCTTTACTGCATCCCTCACTCCCACACGTTGACGAATTCACACGGAAATTGCGTCGCTATGAAATACGAGTACTATGTGTTCTAAGACATTTCCTTCTAAATCGAGTAACGTTTCTATGGAAACGACAGGATTTTCTTTTGGGATACGACAATCTCATTTCCGATCCACTAATCCTTCTTTACTGCATCCCTCACTCCCACACATTGACGAATTCACACGGAAATTGCGTCGCTATGAAATACGAGTACTATGTGTTCTAAGACATTTCCTTCTAAATCGAGTAACGTTTCTATGGAAACGACAGGATTTTCTTTTGGGATACGACAATCTCATTTCCGATCCACTAATCCTTCTTTAGTGCATCCCGCACTCCCACACATTGACGAATTCACACGGAAATTGCGTCGCTATGAAATACTATGTGTTCTAAGACATTTCTATCTAAATCGAGTAACGTTTCTATGGAAACGACAGGATTTTCTTTTGGGATACGACAATCACATTTCCGATCCACTAACCCTTCTTTACTACATCCCTCACTCCCACACATTCACGAATTCACACGGAAATTGCGTCGCTATGAATTACTATGGATTCTATGACTTCTCCTTCTAAATCAAGTAACGTTTCTATGGAAACGTCAGGACTTTTTTTTGGGATACGACAATCTCATTTCCGATCCACTAATCCTTCTTTACTGCATCCCTCACTCCCAAACATTGACGAATTCACACGGTAATTGCGTCGCTATGAAATACTATGTGTTCTAAGACATTTCTTTCTAAATCGAGTAACGTTTCTATGGAAACGACAGGATTTTCTTTTGGGATACGACAATCTCATTTCCGATCCGCTAATCCTCCTTTACTGCATCCCTCACTCCCACACATTGACGAATTCACACGGAAATTGCGTCGCTATGAAATACGAGTACTATGTGTTCTAAGACATTTCCTTGTAAATCGAGTAACGTTTCTATGGAAACGACAGGATTTTCTTTTGGGATACGACAATCACATTTCCGACCCACTAATCCCTCTTTACAGCATCCCTCACTCATACACATTGACGAATTCACACGGAAATTGCGTCGCTATGAATTACTTTGGGTTCTATGGCTTCTCCTTCTAAATCGAGTAACGTTCCTATGGAAACGACAGGATATTCTTTTGGGATACGACAATCTCATTTCCGATCCACTAATCCTTCTTTACTGCATCCCTCACTCCCACACATTGACGAATTCACACGGAAATTGCGTCGCTATGAAATACGAGTACTATGTGTTCTAAGACATTTCCTTCAAAATCGAGTAACGTTTCTATGGAAACGACAGGATTTTCTTTTGGGATACGACAATCACATTTCCGATCCACTAATCCTTCTTTACTGCATCCATCACACCCAAACATTGACGAATTCGCACGGAAATTCCGTCGCTATGAAATACGAGTACTATGTGTTCTAAGACATTTCCTTCTAAATCGAGTAACGTTTCTATGGAAACGACATGATTTTCTTTTGGGATACGACAATCTCATTTCCGATCCACTAATCCTTCTTTACTGCATCCCTCACTCCCACACATTGACGAATTCACACGGAAATGGCGTCGCTATGAAATACGAGTACTATGTGTTCTAAGACATTTTCTTCTAAATCGAGTAACGTTTCTATGGAAACGACAGGATTTTCTTTTGGGATACGACAATCTCATTTCCGATCCACTAATCCTTCTTTACTGCATCCCTCACTCCCACACATTGACGAATTCACACGGAAATTCCGTCGCTATGAAATACGAGTACTATGTGTTCTAAGACATGTCCTTCTAAATCGAGTAACGTTTCCATGGAAACGACAGGATTTTCTTTTGGGATACGACAATCTCATTTCCGATCCACTAATCCTTCTTTACTGCATCCCTCACTCCCACACATTGACGAATTCACACGGAAATTGCGTCGCTATGAAATACGAGTACTATGTGTTCTAAGACATTTCCTTCTAAATCGAGTAACGTTTCTATGGAAACTGCAGGATTTTCTTTTGGGATACGACAATCACATTTCCGATCCACTAATCCTTCTTTACTGCATCCCTCACTCCCAAACATTGACGAATTCACACGGAAATTGCGTCGCTATGAAATACGAGTACTATGTGTTCTAAGACATTTCCTTCTAAATCGAGTAACGTTTCTATGGAAACGACAGGATTTTCTTTTGGGATACGACAATCACATTTCCGATCCACTAATCCTTCTTTACTGCATCCATCACTCCCAAACATTGACGAATTCACACGGAAATTCCGTCGCTATGAAATACGAGTACTATGTGTTAGAAGACATTTCCTTCTAAATCGAGTAACGTTTCTATGGAAACGACAGTATTTTCTTTTGGGATACGACAATCACATTTCCGATCCACTAACCCTTCTTTACTGCATCCCTCACTCCCACACATTGATGAATTCACACGGAAATTGCGTCGCTATGAAATACGAGTACTATGTGTTCTAAGACATTTCGTTCTAAATCGAGTAACGTTTCTATGGAAACGACAGGATTTTCTTTTGGGATACGACAATCACATTTCCGATCCACTAATCCTTCTTTACTAAATCCCTCACTCCCACACATTCACGAATTCACACGGAAATTGCGTCGCTATGAATTACTATGGATTCTATGACTTCTCCTTCTAAATCAAGTAACGTTTCTATGGAAACGTCAGGACTTTTTTTTGGGATACGACAATCTCATTTCCGATCCACTAATCCTTCTTTACTGCATCCCTCACTCCCAAACATTGACGAATTCACACGGTAATTGCGTCGCTATGAAATACTATGTGTTCTAAGACATTTCTTTCTAAATCGAGTAACGTTTCTATGGAAACGACAGGATTTTCTTTTGGGATACGACAATCTCATTTCCGATCCGCTAATCCTCCTTTACTGCATCCCTCACTCCCACACATTGACGAATTCACACGGAAATTGCGTCGCTATGAAATACGAGTACTATGTGTTCTAAGACATTTCCTTGTAAATCGAGTAACGTTTCTATGGAAACGACAGGATTTTCTTTTGGGATACGACAATCACATTTCCGATCCACTAATCCCTCTTTACAGCATCCCTCACTCCCACACATTGACGAATTCACACGGAAATTTCGTCGCTATGAATTACTATGGGTTCTATGACTTCTCCTTCTAAATCAAGTAACGTTTCTATGGAAACGACTGGACTTTTTTTTGGGATACGACAATCTCATTTCCGATCCACTAATCCTTCCTTACTGCATCCCTCACTCCCAAACATTGACGAATTCACACGGAAATTGCGTCGCTATGACATACTATGTGTTCAAAGACATTTCCTTCTAACTCGTGTAACGTTTCTATGGAAACGACTGGATTTTCTTTTGGGATACGACAATCTCATTTCCGATCCACTAATCCTTCTTTACTGCATCCCTCACTCCCAAACATTGACGAATTCACACGGAAATTCCGTCGCTATGAAATACGAGTACTATGTGTTCTAAGACATTTCCTTCTAAATCGAGTAACGTTTCTATGGAAACGACAGGATTTTCTTTTGGGATACGACAATCTCATTTCCGATCCACTAATCCTTCTTTACTGCATCCCTCACTCCCACTCATTGACGAATTCACACGGAAATTGCGTCGCTATGAAATACGAGTACTATGTGTTCTAAGACATTTCCTTCTAAATCGAGTAACGTTTCTATGGAAACGACAGGATTTTCTTTTGGGATACGACAATCACATTTCCGATCCACTAATCCTTCTTTACTCCATACCTCACTCCCAAACATTGACGAATTCACACGGGAATTCCGTCGCTATGAAATACGAGTACTATGTGTTCTAAGACATTTCCATCTAAATCGAGTAACGTTTCTATGGAAACGACAGGATATTCTTTTGGGATACGACAATCTCATTTCCGATCCACTAATCCTTCTTTACTGCATCCCTCACTCCCAAACATTGACGATTTCACACGGAAATTGCGTCGCTATGAAATACTATGTGTTCTAAGACATTTCCTTCCAAATCGAGTAACGTTTCTATGGAAACGACAGGATTTTCTTTTGGGATACGACAATCACATTTCCGATCCACTAATCCTTCTTTACTCCATCCCTCACTCCAAATCATTGACGAATTCACACGGAAATTGCGTCGCTATGAATTACTACGGGTTCTATGACTTCTCCTTCTAAATCGAGTAACGTTTCTATGGAAACGACAGGATTTTCTTTTGGGATACGACAATCCCATTTCCGATCCACTAATCCTTCTTTACTGCATTCCTCACTCCCACACATTGACGAATTCACACAGAAATTGCGTCGCTATGAAATACGAGTACTATGTGTTCTAAGACATTTCCTTCTAAATCGAGTAACGTTTCTATGGAAACGACAGGATGTTCTTTTGGGATACAACAATCTCATTTCCGATCCACTAATCCTTCTTTACTGCATCCCTCACTCCCACACGTTGACGAATTCACACGGAAATTGCGTCGCTATGAAATACGAGTACTATGTGTTCTAAGACATTTCCTTCTAAATCGAGTAACGTTTCTATGGAAACGACAGGATTTTCTTTTGGGATACGACAATCTCATTTCCGATCCACTAATCCTTCTTTACTGCATCCCTCACTCCCACACATTGACGAATTCACACGGAAATTGCGTCGCTATGAAATACGAGTACTATGTGTTCTAAGACATTTCCTTCTAAATCGAGTAACGTTTCTATGGAAACGACAGGATTTTCTTTTGGGATACGACAATCTCATTTCCGATCCACTAATCCTTCTTTAGTGCATCCCGCACTCCCACACATTGACGAATTCACACGGAAATTGCGTCGCTATGAAATACTATGTGTTCTAAGACATTTCTATCTAAATCGAGTAACGTTTCTATGGAAACGACAGGATTTTCTTTTGGGATACGACAATCACATTTCCGATCCACTAATCCTTCTTTACTGCATCCCTCACTCCCACACATTGATGAAATCACACGGTAATTGCGTCGCTATGAAATACTGTGTGTTCTAAGACATTTCCTTCTAAATCGAGTAACGTTTCTATGGAAACGACAGGATTTTCTTTTGGGATACGACAATCACATTTCCGATCCACTAATCCTTCTTTACTGCATCCCTCACTCCCACACATTGTCGAATTAACACAGCAATTGCGTCGCAATGAAATACTATGGGTTCTATGACTTCTCCTTCTAAATCGAGTAATGTTTCTATGGAAACGACAGGATTTTCATTTGGGATACGACAATCTCATTTCCGATCCACTAATCCTTCTTTACTGCATCCCTCACTCCCACACATTGACAAATTCACACGGATATTGCGTCGCTATGAAATACTACGTGTTCTAAGACATTTCCTTCTAAATCGAGTAACGTTTCTATGGAAACGACGGGATTTTCTTTTGGGATACGACAGTCTCATTTCCGATCCACTAATCCTTCTTTACTGCATCCCTCACTCCCACTCATTGACGAATTCACACGGAAATTGCGTCGCTATGAAATACTATGGGTTCTATGACATTTCCTTCTGAATCGAGTAACGTTTCTATGGAAACGACAGGATTTTCCTTTGGCATACGACAATCTCATTTCCGATCCACTAATCCTTCTTTACTGCATCCCTCACTCCCACACATTGACGAATTCACACGGAAATTGCTACGCTATTAAATACTATGTGTTCTAAGACATTTCCTTCTAAATCGAGTTACGTTTCTATGGAAACGACAGTATTTTCTTTTGGGATACGACAATCACATTTCCGATCCACTAACCCTTCTTTACTGCATCCCTCACTCCCACACATTGACGAATTCACACGGAAATTGCGTCGCTATGAAATACGAGTACTATGTGTTCTAAGACATTTCGTTCTAAATCGAGTAACGTTTGTATGGAAACGACAGGATTTTCTTTTGGGATACGACAATCACATTTCCGATCCACTAATCCTTCTTTACTACATCCCTCACTCCCACACATTCACGAATTCACACGGAAATTGCGTCGCTATGAATTACTATGGATTCTATGACTTCTCCTACTAAATCAAGTAACGTTTCTATGGAAACGACAGGACTTTTTTTTGGGATACGACAATCTCATTTCCGATCCACTAATCCTTCTTTACTGCATCCCTCACTCCCAAACATTGACGAATTCACACGGTAATTGCGTCGCTATGAAATACTATGTGTTCTAAGACATTTCTTTCTAAATCGAGTAACGTTTCTATGGAAACGACAGGATTTTCTTTTGGGATACGACAATCTAATTTCCGATCCACTAATCCTCCTTTGCTGCATCCCTCACTCCCACACATTGACGAATTCACACGGAAATTGCGTTGCTATGAAATACGAGTACTATGTGTTCTAAGACATTTCCTTCTAAATCGAGTAACGTTTCTATGGAAACGACAGGATTTTCTTTTGGGATACGACAATCTCATTTCCGATCCACTAATCCTTCTTTACTCCAAACCTCACTCCCAAACATTGACGAATTCACACGGAAATTCCGTCGCTATGAAATACGAGTACTATGTGTTCTAAGACATTTCCATCTAAATCGAGTAACGTTTCTATGGAAACGACAGGATATTCTTTTGGGATACGACAATCTCATTTCCGATCCACTAATCCTTCTTTACTGCATCCCTCACTCCCAAACATTGACGATTTCACACGGAAATTGCGTCGCTATGAAATACTATGTGTTCTAAGACATTTCCTTCCAAATCGAGTAACGTTTCTATGGAAACGACAGGATTTTCTTTTGGAATACGACAATCACATTTCCGATCCACTTATCCTTCTTTACTCCATCCCTCGCTCCAAATCATTGACGAATTCACACGGAAATTGCGTCGCTATGAATTACTACGGGTTCTATGACTTCTCCTTCTAAATCGAGTAACGTTTCTATGGAAACGACAGGATTTTCTTTTGGGATACGACAATCTCATTTCCGATCCACTAATCCTTCTTTACTGCATTCCTCACTCCCACACATTGACGAATTCACACAGAAATTGCGTCGCTATGAAATACGAGTACTATGTGTTCTAAGGCATTTCCTTCTAAATCGAGTAACGTTTCTATGGAAACGACAGGATGTTCTTTTGGGATACGACAATCTCATTTCCGATCCACTAATCCTTCTTTACTGCATCCCTCACTCCCACACGTTGACGAATTCACACGGAAATTGCGTCGCTATGAAATACGAGTACTATGTGTTCTAAGACATGTCCTTCTAAATCGAGTAACGTTTCTATGGAAACGACAGGATTTTCTTTTGGGATACGACAATCTCATTTCCGATCCACTAATCCTTCTTTACTGCATCCCTCACTCCCACACATTGACGAATTCACACGGAAATTGAGTCGCTATGAAACACGAGTACTATGTGTTCTAAGACATTTCCTTCTAAATCGAGTAACGTTTCTATGGAAACGACAGGATTTTCTTTTGGGATACGACAATCTCATTTCCGATCCACTAATCCTTCTTTACTGCATCCCTCTCTCCCACACATTGACGAATTCACACGGAAATTGCGTCGCTATGAAATACGAGTACTATGTGTTCTAAGACATTTCCTTCTAAATCGAGTAACGTTTCTATGGAAACGACAGGATTTTCTTTTGGGATACGACAATCTCATTTCCGATCCACTAATCCTTCTTTACTGCATCCCTCACTCCCACACATTGACGAATTCACACGGAAATTGCGTCGCTATGAAATACGAGTACTACGTGTTCTAAGACATTTCCTTCTAAATCGAGTAACGTTTCTATGGAAACGACAGGATTTTCTTTTGGGATACGACAATCTCATTTCCGATCCACTAATCCTTCTTTAGTGCATCCCGCACTCCCACACATTGACGAATTCACACGGAAATTGCGTCGCTATGAAATACTATGTGTTCTAAGACATTTCTATCTAAATCGAGTAACGTTTCTATGGAAACGACAGGATTTTATTTTGGGATACGACAATCACATTTCCGATCCACTAATCCTTCTATACTGCATCCCTCACTCCCACACATTGATGAAATCACACGGTAATTGCGTCGCTATGAAATACTGTGTGTTCTAAGACATTTCCTTCTAAATCGAGTAACGTTTCTATGGAAACGACAGGATTTTCTTTTGGGATACGACAATCACATTTCCGATCCACTAATCCTTCTTTACTGCATCCCTCACTCCCACACATTGTCGAATTAACACAGCAATTGCGTCGCAATGAAATACTATGGGTTCTATGACTTCTCCTTCTAAATCGAGTAATGTTTCTATGGAAACGACAGGATTTTCATTTGGGATACGACAATCTCATTTCCGATCCACTAATCCTTCTTTACTGCATCCCTCACTCCCACACATTGACAAATTCACACGGATATTGCGTCGCTATGAAATACTACGTGTTCTAAGACATTTCCTTCTAAATCGAGTAACGTTTCTATGGAAACGACGGGATTTTCTTTTGGGATACGACAGTCTCATTTCCGATCCACTAATCCTTCTTTACTGCATCCCTCACTCCCACTCATTGACGAATTCACACGGAAATTGCGTCGCTATGAAATACTATGGGTTCTATGACATTTCCTTCTGAATCGAGTAACGTTTCTATGGAAACGACAGGATTTTCCTTTGGCATACGACAATCTCATTTCCGATCCACTAATCCTTCTTTACTGCATCCCTCACTCCCACACATTGACGAATTCACACGGAAATTGCTACGCTATTAAATACTATGTGTTCTAAGACATTTCCTTCTAAATCGAGTTACGTTTCTATGGAAACGACAGGATTCTCTTTTGGGATACGACAATCTCATTTCCGATCCACTAATCCTTCTTTACTGCATCCCTCACTCCCACACATTGACGAATTCACACGGAAATTGCGTCGCTATGAAATACTATGGGTTCTACGACTTCTCCTTCTAAATCGAGTAACGTTTCTATGGGATCGACAGGATTTTCTTTTGGGATACAACAATCTCATTTCCGATCCACTAATCCTTCTTTACTGCAACCCTCACTCCCACACATTGACGAATTCACACGGAAATTGCGTCGCTATGAAATACTATGTGATCTAAGACATTTCCTTCTAAATCGAGTAACGTTTCTATGGAAACGACAGGATTTTCTTTTGGGATACGACAATCACATTTCCGATCCACTAATCCTTCTTTACTGCATCCCTCACTCCCACTCATTGACGATTCACACGGAAATTGGGTCGCTATGAAATACTATGTGTTCTAAGGCATTTCCTTCTAAATCGAGTAACGTTTCAATGGAAACGACAGGATTTTCTTTTTGATACGACAATCACATTTCCGATCCACTAATCCTTCTTTACTGCATCCCTCACTCCCACACATTGACGAAATCACACGGAAATTGCGTCGCTATGAAATACTGTGTGTTCTAAGACATTTCCTTCTAAATCGAGTAACGCTTCTATGGAAACGACAGGATTTTCTTTTGGGATACGACAGTCACATTTCCGATCCACTAATCCTTCTTTACTGCATCCCTCACTCCCACACATTGACGGATTAACACAGCAATTGCGTCGCAATGAAATACTATGGGTTCTATGACATCTCCTTCTAAATCGAGTATCGTTTCTATGGAAATGACTGCCTTTTCTTTTGCGATGCGAGTATCTCCTTCTCGATGCACTATTCCTTCTTTATTGCATCCCTAGCTCCCTCTCATTGACGCATTAACACAGAAATTGAGTCGCTATGAAATACTATGGGTTCTATGACTTCTCCTTCTAAATCGAGTAACGTTTCTACGGAAACGACAGGAAAAATCTTTTGGGATACGACAATCTCATTTCCCATCCACTAATCCTTCTTTACTGCATCCCTCACTCCCACTCATTGACGAATTCACACGGAAATTGCGTCGCTATGAAATACTATGTGTTCTAAGACATTTCCTTCTAAATTGAGTAACGTTTCTATGGAAACGACAGGATTTTCTTTTGGGATACGACAATCACATTTCCGATCCACTAATCCTTCTTTACTGCATCCCGCACTCCCACACATTGACGAATTCACACAGAAATTGCGTCGCTATGAAATACTATGGGTTCTATGACTTCTCCTTCTAAATCGAGTAACGTTTCTATGGAAACGACAGGATTTTCTTTTGGGATACGACAATCTCATTTCCGATCCACTAATCCTTCCTTACTGCATCCCGCACTCCCACACATTGACGAATTCACACGGATATTGCGTCGCTATGAAATACTATGTGTTCTAAGACATTTCTATCTAAATCGAGTAACGTTTCTATGGAAACGACAGGATTTTCTTTTGGGATACGACAATCACATTTCCGATCCACTAATCCTTCTTTACTGCATCCCTCACTCCCAAACATTGACGAATTCACACGGAAATTGCGTCGCTATGAAATACGAGTACTATGTGTTCTAAGACATTTCCTTCTAAATCGAGTAACGTTTCTATGGAAACGACAGGATTTTCTTTTGGGATACGACAATCACATTTCCGATCCACTAATCCTTCTTTACTGCATCCATCACTCCCAAACATTGACGAATTCACACGGAAATTCCGTCGCTATGAAATACGAGTACTATGTGTTCTAAGACATTTCGTTCTAAATCGAGTAACGTTTCTATGGAAACGACAGGATTTTCTTTTGGGATACGACAATCACATTTCCGACCCACTAATCCTTCTTTACTACATCCCTCACTCCCACACATTCACGAATTCACACAGAAATTGCGTCGCTATGAATAACTATGGATTCTATGACTTCTCCTTCTAAATCAAGTAACGTTTCTATGGAAACGTCAGGACTTTTTTTTGGGATACGACAATCTCATTTCCGATCCACTAATCCTTCTTTACTGCATCCCTCACTCCCAAACATTGACGAATTCACACGGTAATTGCGTCGCTATGAAATACTATGTGTTCTAAGACATTTCTTTCTAAATCGAGTAACGTTTCTATGGAAACGACAGGATTTTCTTTTGGGATACGACAATCTCATTTCCGATCCGCTAATCCTCCTTTACTGCATCCCTCACTCCCACACATTGACGAATTCACACGGAAATTGCGTCGCTATGAAATACGAGTACTATGTGTTCTAAGACATTTCCTTGTAAATCGAGTAACGTTTCTATGGAAACGACAGGATTTTCTTTTGGGATACGACAATCACATTTCCGATCCACTAATCCCTCTTTACAGCATCCCTCACTCCCACACATTGACGAATTCACACGGAAATTTCGTCGCTATGAATTACTATGGGTTCTATGACTTCTCCTTCTAAATCAAGTAACGTTTCTATGGAAACGACTGGACTTTTCTTTGGGATACGACAATCTCATTTCCGATCCACTAATCCTTCCTTACTGCATCCCTCACTCCCAAACATTGACGAATTCACACGGAAATTGCGTCGCTATGACATACTATGTGTTCAAAGACATTTCCTTCTAACTCGTGTAACGTTTCTATGGAAACGACTGGATTTTCTTTTGGGATACGACAATCTCATTTCCGATCCACTAATCCTTCTTTACTGCATCCCTCACTCCCAAACATTGACGAATTCACACGGAAATTCCGTCGCTATGAAATACGAGTACTATGTGTTCTAAGACATTCCCTTCTAAATCGAGTAACGTTTCTATGGAAACGACAGGATTTTCTTTTGGGATACGACAATCTCATTTCCGATCCACTAATCCTTCTTTACTGCATCCCTCACTCCCACTCATTGACGAATTCACACGGAAATTGCGTCGCTATGAAATACGAGTACTATGTGTTCTAAGACATTTCCTTCTAAATCGAGTAACGTTTCTATGGAAACGACAGGATTTTCTTTTGGGATACGACAATCACATTTCCGATCCACTAATCCTTCTTTACTCCATACCTCACTCCCAAACATTGACGAATTCACACGGAAATTCCGTCGCTATGAAATACGAGTACTATGTGTTCTAAGACATTTCCATCTAAATCGAGTAACGTTTCTATGGAAACGACAGGATATTCTTTTGGGATACGACAATCTCATTTCCGATCCACTAATCCTTCTTTACTGCATCCCTCACTCCCAAACATTGACGATTTCACACGGAAATTGCGTCGCTATGAAATACTATGTGTTCTAAGACATTTCCTTCCAAATCGAGTAACGTTTCTATGGAAACGACAGGATTTTCTTTTGGGATACGACAATCACATTTCCGATCCACTAATCCTTCTTTACTCCATCCCTCACTCCAAATCATTGACGAATTCACACGGAAATTGCGTCGCTATGAATTACTACGGGTTCTATGACTTCTCCTTCTAAATCGAGTAACGTTTCTATGGAAACGACAGGATTTTCTTTTGGGATACGACAATCTCATTTCCGATCCACTAATCCTTCTTTACTGCATTCCTCACTCCCACACATTGACGAATTCACACAGAAATTGCGTCGCTATGAAATACGAGTACTATGTGTTCTAAGACATTTCCTTCTAAATCGAGTAACGTTTCTATGGAAACGACAGGATGTTCTTTTGGGATACAACAATCTCATTTCCGATCCACTAATCCTTCTTTACTGCATCCCTCACTCCCACACGTTGACGAATTCACACGGAAATTGCGTCGCTATGAAATACGAGTACTATGTGTTCTAAGACATTTCCTTCTAAATCGAGTAACGTTTCTATGGAAACGACAGGATTTTCTTTTGGGATACGACAATCTCATTTCCGATCCACTAATCCTTCTTTACTGCATCCCTCACTCCCACACATTGACGAATTCACACGGAAATTGCGTCGCTATGAAATACGAGTACTATGTGTTCTAAGACATTTCCTTCTAAATCGAGTAACGTTTCTATGGAAACGACAGGATTTTCTTTTGGGATACGACAATCTCATTTCCGATCCACTAATCCTTCTTTAGTGCATCCCGCACTCCCACACATTGACGAATTCACACGGAAATTGCGTCGCTATGAAATACTATGTGTTCTAAGACATTTCTATCTAAATCGAGTAACGTTTCTATGGAAACGACAGGATTTTCTTTTGGGATACGACAATCACATTTCCGATCCACTAATCCTTCTTTACTGCATCCCTCACTCCCACACATTGATGAAATCACACGGTAATTGCGTCGCTATGAAATACTGTGTGTTCTAAGACATTTCCTTCTAAATCGAGTAACGTTTCTATGGAAACGACAGGATTTTCTTTTGGGATACGACAATCACATTTCCGATCCACTAATCCTTCTTTACTGCATCCCTCACTCCCACACATTGTCGAATTAACACAGCAATTGCGTCGCAATGAAATACTATGGGTTCTATGACTTCTCCTTCTAAATCGAGTAATGTTTCTATGGAAACGACAGGATTTTCATTTGGGATACGACAATCTCATTTCCGATCCACTAATCCTTCTTTACTGCATCCCTCACTCCCACACATTGACAAATTCACACGGATATTGCGTCGCTATGAAATACTACGTGTTCTAAGACATTTCCTTCTAAATCGAGTAACGTTTCTATGGAAACGACGGGATTTTCTTTTGGGATACGACAGTCTCATTTCCGATCCACTAATCCTTCTTTACTGCATCCCTCACTCCCACTCATTGACGAATTCACACGGAAATTGCGTCGCTATGAAATACTATGGGTTCTATGACATTTCCTTCTGAATCGAGTAACGTTTCTATGGAAACGACAGGATTTTCCTTTGGCATACGACAATCTCATTTCCGATCCACTAATCCTTCTTTACTGCATCCCTCACTCCCACACATTGACGAATTCACACGGAAATTGCTACGCTATTAAATACTATGTGTTCTAAGACATTTCCTTCTAAATCGAGTTACGTTTCTATGGAAACGACAGTATTTTCTTTTGGGATACGACAATCACATTTCCGATCCACTAACCCTTCTTTACTGCATCCCTCACTCCCACACATTGACGAATTCACACGGAAATTGCGTCGCTATGAAATACGAGTACTATGTGTTCTAAGACATTTCGTTCTAAATCGAGTAACGTTTGTATGGAAACGACAGGATTTTCTTTTGGGATACGACAATCACATTTCCGATCCACTAATCCTTCTTTACTACATCCCTCACTCCCACACATTCACGAATTCACACGGAAATTGCGTCGCTATGAATTACTATGGATTCTATGACTTCTCCTACTAAATCAAGTAACGTTTCTATGGAAACGACAGGACTTTTTTTGGGATACGACAATCTCATTTCCGATCCACTAATCCTTCTTTACTGCATCCCTCACTCCCAAACATTGACGAATTCACACGGTAATTGCGTCGCTATGAAATACTATGTGTTCTAAGACATTTCTTTCTAAATCGAGTAACGTTTCTATGGAAACGACAGGATTTTCTTTTGGGATACGACAATCTAATTTCCGATCCACTAAACCTCCTTTGCTGCATCCCCCACTCCCACACATTGACGAATTCACACGGAAATTGCGTCGCTATGAAATACGAGTACTATGTGTTCTAAGACATTTCCTTCTAAATCGAGTAACGTTTCTATGGAAACGACAGGATTTTCTTTTGGGATACGACAATCTCATTTCCGATCCACTAATCCTTCTTTACTCCAAACCTCACTCCCAAACATTGACGAATTCACACGGAAATTCCGTCGCTATGAAATACGAGTACTATGTGTTCTAAGACATTTCCATCTGAATCGAGTAACGTTTCTATGGAAACGACAGGATATTCTTTTGGGATACGACAATCTCATTTCCGATCCACTAATCCTTCTTTACTGCATCCCTCACTCCCAAACATTGACGATTTCACACGGAAATTGCGTCGCTATGAAATACTATGTGTTCTAAGACATTTCCTTCCAAATCGAGTAACGTTTCTATGGAAACGACAGGATTTTCTTTTGGAATACGACAATCACATTTCCGATCCACTAATCCTACTTTACTCCATCCCTCACTCCAAATCATTGACGAATTCACACGGAAATTGCGTCGCTATGAATTACTACGGGTTCTATGACTTCTCCTTCTAAATCGAGTAACGTTTCTATGGAATCGACAGGATTTTCTTTTGGGATACGACAATCTCATTTCCGATCCACTAATCCTTCTTTACTGCATTCCTCACTCCCACACATTGACGAATTCACACAGAAATTGCGTCGCTATGAAATACGAGTACTATGTGTTCTAAGGCATTTCCTTCTAAATCGAGTAACGTTTCTATGGAAACGACAGGATGTTCTTTTGGGATACGACAATCTCATTTCCGATCCACTAATCCTTCTTTACTGCATCCCTCACTCCCACACGTTGACGAATTCACACGGAAATTGCGTCGCTATGAAATACGAGTACTATGTGTTGTAAGACATTTCCTTCTAAATCGAGTAACGTTTCTATGGAAACGACAGGATTTTCTTTTGGGATACGACAATCTCATTTCCGATCCACTAATCCTTCTTTACTGCATCCCTCACTCCCACACATTGACGAATTCACACGGAAATTGAGTCGCTATGAAACACGAGTACTATGTGTTCTAAGACATTTCCTTCTAAATCGAGTAACGTTTCTATGGAAACGACAGGATTTTCTTTTAGGATACGACAATCTCATTTCCGATCCACTAATCCTTCTTTACTGCATCCCTTTCTCCCACACATTGACGAATTCACACGGAAATTGCGTCGCTATGAAATACGAGTACTATGTGTTCTAAGACATTTCCTTCTAAATCGAGTAACGTTTCTATGGAAACGACAGGATTTTCTTTTGGGATACGACAATCTCATTTCCGATCCACTAATCCTTCTTTACTGCATCCCTCTCTCCCACACATTGACGAATTCACACGGAAATTGCGTCGCTATGAAATACGAGTACTATGTGTTCTAAGACATTTCCTTCTAAATCGAGTAACGTTTCTATGGAAACGACAGGATTTTATTTTGGGATACGACAATCACATTTCCGATCCACTAATCCTTCTATACTGCATCCCTCACTCCCACACATTGATGAAATCACACGGTAATTGCGTCGCTATGAAATACTGTGTGTTCTAAGACATTTCCTTCTAAATCGAGTAACGTTTCTATGGAAACGACAGGATTTTCTTTTGGGATACGACAATCACATTTCCGATCCACTAATCCTTCTTTACTGCATCCCTCACTCCCACACATTGTCGAATTAACACAGCAATTGCGTCGCAATGAAATACTATGGGTTCTATGACTTCTCCTTCTAAATCGAGTAATGTTTCTATGGAAACGACAGGATTTTCATTTGGGATACGACAATCTCATTTCCGATCCACTAATCCTTCTTTACTGCATCCCTCACTCCCACACATTGACAAATTCACACGGATATTGCGTCGCTATGAAATACTACGTGTTCTAAGACATTTCCTTCTAAATCGAGTAACGTTTCTATGGAAACGACGGGATTTTCTTTTGGGATACGACAGTCTCATTTCCGATCCACTAATCCTTCTTTACTGCATCCCTCACTCCCACTCATTGACGAATTCACACGGAAATTGCGTCGCTATGAAATACTATGGGTTCTATGACAACTCCTTCTGAATCGAGTAACGTTTCTATGGAAACGACAGGATTTTCCTTTGGCATACGACAATCTCATTTCCGATCCACTAATCCTTCTTTACTGCATCCCTCACTCCCACACATTGACGAATTCACACGGAAATTGCTACGCTATTAAATACTATGTGTTCTAAGACATTTCCTTCTAAATCAAGTTCGTTTCTATGGAAACGACAGGATTCTCTTTTGGGATACGACAATCTCATTTCCGATCCACTAATCCTTCTTTACTGCATCCCTCACTCCCACACATTGACGATTCACACGGAAATTGGGTCGCTATGAAATACTATGTGTTCTAAGGCATTTCCTTCTAAATCGAGTAACGTTTCAATGGAAACGACAGGATTTTCTTTTTGATACGACAATCACATTTCCGATCCACTAATCCTTCTTTACTGCATCCCTCACTCCCACACATTGACGAAATCACACGGAAATTGCGTCGCTATGAAATACTGTGTGTTCTAAGACATTTCCTTCTAAATCGAGTAACGCTTCTATGGAAACGACAGGATTTTCTTTTGGGATACGACAGTCACATTTCCGATCCACTAATCCTTCTTTACTGCATCCCTCACTCCCACACATTGACGGATTAACACAGCAATTGCGTCGCAATGAAATACTATGGGTTCTATGACATCTCCTTCTAAATCGAGTATCGTTTCTATGGAAATGACTGCCTTTTCTTTTGCGATGCGAGTATCTCCTTCTCGATGCACTATTCCTTCTTTATTGCATCCCTAGCTCCCTCTCATTGACGCATTAACACAGAAATTGAGTCGCTATGAAATACTATGGGTTCTATGACTTCTCCTTCTAAATCGAGTAACGTTTCTACGGAAACGACAGGAAAAATCTTTTGGGATACGACAATCTCATTTCCCATCCACTAATCCTTCTTTACTGCATCCCTCACTCCCACTCATTGACGAATTCACACGGAAATTGCGTCGCTATGAAATACTATGTGTTCTAAGACATTTCCTTCTAAATTGAGTAACGTTTCTATGGAAACGACAGGATTTTCTTTTTGATACGACAATCACATTTCCGATCCACTAATCCTTCTTTACTGCATCCCTCACTCCCACACATTGACGAAATCACACGGAAATTGCGTCGCTATGAAATACTGTGTGTTCTAAGACATTTCCTTCTAAATCGAGTAACGCTTCTATGGAAACGACAGGATTTTCTTTTGGGATACGACAGTCACATTTCCGATCCACTAATCCTTCTTTACTGCATCCCTCACTCCCACACATTGACGGATTAACACAGCAATTGCGTCGCAATGAAATACTATGGGTTCTATGACATCTCCTTCTAAATCGAGTATCGTTTCTATGGAAATGACTGCCTTTTCTTTTGCGATGCGAGTATCTCCTTCTCGATGCACTATTCCTTCTTTATTGCATCCCTAGCTCCCTCTCATTGACGCATTAACACAGAAATTGAGTCGCTATGAAATACTATGGGTTCTATGACTTCTCCTTCTAAATCGAGTAACGTTTCTACGGAAACGACAGGAAAAATCTTTTGGGATACGACAATCTCATTTCCCATCCACTAATCCTTCTTTACTGCATCCCTCACTCCCACTCATTGACGAATTCACACGGAAATTGCGTCGCTATGAAATACTATGTGTTCTAAGACATTTCCTTCTAAATTGAGTAACGTTTCTATGGAAACGACAGGATTTTCTTTTGGGATACGACAATCACATTTCCGATCCACTAATCCTTCTTTACTGCATCCCGCACTCCCACACATTGACGAATTCACACAGAAATTGCGTCGCTATGAAATACTATGGGTTCTATGACTTCTCCTTCTAAATCGAGTAACGTTTCTATGGAAACGACAGGATTTTCTTTTGGGATACGACAATCTCATTTCCGATCCACTAATCCTTCCTAACTGCATCCCGCACTCCCACACATTGACGAATTCACACGGATATTGCGTCGCTATGAAATACTATGTGTTCTAAGACATTTCTATCTAAATCGAGTAACGTTTCTATGGAAACGACAGGATTTTCTTTTGGGATACGACAATCACATTTCCGATCCACTAATCCTTCTTTACTGCATCCCTCACTCCCACACATTGATGAAATCACACGGAAATTGCGTCGCTATGAAATACTGTGTGTTCTAAGACATTTCCTTCTAAATCGAGTAACGTTTCTGTAGAAACGACAGGATTTTCTTTTGGGATACGACAATCACATTTCCGATCCACTAATCCTTCTTTACTGCATCCCTCACTCCCACACATTGACGAATTCACACGGAAATTGCGTCGCTATGAAATACTATGTGTTCTAAGATATTTCCTTCTAAATCGAGTAACGTTTCTATTTAAACGACAGGATTTTCTTTTGGGATACGACAATCACATTTCCGTTCCACTAATCCTTCTTTACTGCATCCCTCACTCCCACACATTGACGAATTCACACGGAAATTGCGTCGCTATGAAATACTATGGGTTCTATGACTTCTCCTTCTAAATCGAGTAACGTTTCTATGGAAACGACAGGATTTTCTTTTGGGATACGACAATCTCATTTCCGATCCACTAATCCTTCTTTACTTCATCCCTCACTCCCACGCATTCACGAATTCACACGGAAATTGCGTCGCTATGTAATACTGTGTGTTCTAAGACATTTCCTTCAAAATCGAGTAACGTTTCTATGGAAACGACAGGATTTTCTTTTGGGATACGACAATCACATTTCCGATCCATTAATCCTTCTTTACTGCATCCCTCACTCCCACACATTGACGAATTCTCACGGAAATTGCGTCGCTATGAAATACTATGGGTTCTATGACTTCTCCTTCTAAATTGAGTAACGTTTCTATGGGAACGACAGGATTTTCTTTTGGGATACGACAATCACATTTCCGATCCACTAATCCTACTTTACTGCATCCCTGACTCCCACTCATTGACGAATTCACACGGAAATTGCGTCGCTATGAAATACTATGTGTTCTAAGACATTTCCTTCTAAATCGAGTAACGTTTCTATGGAAACGACAGGATTTTCTTTTGGGATACGACAATCACATTTCCGATCCACTAATCCTTCTTTACTGCATTCCCTCACTCCCACACATTGACGAAATCACACGGAAATTGCGTCGCTATGAAATACTATGGGTTCTATGACTTCTCCTTCTAAATTGAGTAACGTTTCTATGGGAACGACAGGATTTTCTTTTGGGATACGACAATCACATTTCCGATCCACTAATCCTACTTTACTGCATCCCTGACTCCCACTCATTGACGAATTCACACGGAAATTGCGTCGCTATGAAATACTATGTGTTCTAAGACATTTCCTTCTAAATCGAGTAACGTTTCTATGGAAACGACAGGATTTTCTTTTGGGATACGGCAATCACATTTCCGATCCACTAATCCTTCTTTACTGCATCCCTCACTCCCACACATTGATGAATTAACACAGCAATTGCGTCGCAATGAAATACTACGGGTTCTATCACTTCTCCTTCTAAATCGAGTATCGTTTCTATGGACATGACTGCCTTTTCTTTTGCGATACGAGTATCTCCTTCTCGATGCACTATTCCTTCTTTATTGCATCCCTAGCTCCCTCTCATTGACGCATTAACACAGAAATTGAGTCGCTATGAAATACTGTGGGTTCTATGACTTCTCCTTCTAAATCGAGTAACGTTTCTATGGAAACGACAGGATTTTCTTTTCGGATACGACAATCTCATTTCCGATCCACTAATCCTTCTTTACTGCATCCCTCACTATCTCTCATTGACGAATTCAGACGGAAATTGCGTCGCTATGAAATACAATGTGTTCTATGACATTTCCTTCTAAATTGAGTAACGTTTCTATGGAAACGACAGGATTTTCTTTTTGGATACGACAATCACATTTTCGATCCACTAATCCTTCTTTACTGCATCCCGCACTCCCACACATTGACGAATTCACACGGAAATTGCGTCGCTATGAAATACTGTGTGTTCTAAGACATTTCCTTCTAAATCGAGTAACGTTTCTATGGAAACGACAGGATTTTCTTTTGGGATACGACAATCACATTTCCGATCCACTAATCCTTCTTTACTGCATCCCCCACTCCCACACATTGACGAATTCATACGGAAATTGCGTCGCTATGAAATACTATGTGTTCTATGACTTCTCCTTCTAAATCGAGTAACGTTTCTATGGAAACGACAGGATTTTCTTTTGGGATACGACAATCTCATTTCCGATCCACTAATCCTTCTTTACTGCATCCCTCACTCCCACTCATTGACGAATTCACACGGAAATTGCGACGCTATGAAATACTATGTGTTCTAGGACATTTCCTTCTAAATCGAGTAACGTTTCTATGGAAACGACAGGACTTTCTTTTTGGATACGACAATCACATTTCGGATCCACTAATCCTTCTCTACTGCATCCCTCACTCCCACACATTGACGAATTCATACGGAAATTGCGTCGCTATGAAATACTATGTGTTCTATGACTTCTCCTTCTAAATCGAGTAACGTTTCTATGGAAACGACAGGATTTTCTTTTGGGATACGACAATCTCATTTCCGATCCACTAATCCTTCTTTACTGCATCCCTCACTCCCACACATTGACGAATTCACACGGAAATTGCGTCGCTATGAAATACTATGGGTTATATGACTTCTCCTTCTAAATCGAGTAACGTCTCTATGGAAACGACTGGATTTTCTTTTGGGATACGACAATCACATTCCCGATCCACTAATCCTTCTTTACTGCAAACCTCACTCCCACACATTGACGAATTCACACGGAAATTGCGTCGCTATGAAATACTATGGGTTCTATGACTTCTCCTTCTAAATCGAGTAACGTTTCTATGGAAACGACAGGATTTTCATTTGGGATACGACAATCTTATTTCCGATCCAATAATCCTTCTTTACTGCATCCCTCACTCCCACACATTGACAAATTCACACGGATATTGCGTCGCTATGAAATACTACGTGTTCTAAGACATTTCCTTCTAAATCGAGTAACGTTTCTATGGAAACGACGGGATTTTCTTTTGGGATACGACAGTCTCATTTCCGATCCACTAATCCTTCTTTACTGCATCCCTCACTCCCACTCATTGACGAATTCACACGGAAATTGCGTCGCTATGAAATACTATGGGTTCTATGACATCTCCTTCTGAATCGAGTAACGTTTCTATGGAAACGACAGGATTTTCCTTTGGCATACGACAATCTCATTTCCGATCCACTAATCCTTCTTTACTGCATCCCTCACTCCCACACATTGACGAATTCACACGGAAATTGCTACGCTATTAAATACTATGTGTTCTAAGACATTTCCTTCTAAATCGAGTTACGTTTCTATGGAAACGACAGGATTCTCTTTTGGGATACGACAATCTCATTTCCGATCCACTAATCCTTCTTTACTGCATCCCTCACTCCCACACATTGACGATTCACACGGAAATTGGGTCGCTATGAAATACTATGTGTTCTAAGGCATTTCCTTCTAAATCGAGTAACGTTTCAATGGAAACGACAGGATTTTCTTTTTGATACGACAATCACATTTCCGATCCACTAATCCTTCTTTACTGCATCCCTCACTCCCACACATTGACGAAATCACACGGAAATTGCGTCGCTATGAAATACTGTGTGTTCTAAGACATTTCCTTCTAAATCGAGTAACGCTTCTATGGAAACGACAGGATTTTCTTTTGGGATACGACAGTCACATTTCCGATCCACTAATCCTTCTTTACTGCATCCCTCACTCCCACACATTGACGGATTAACACAGCAATTGCGTCGCAATGAAATACTATGGGTTCTATGACATCTCCTTCTAAATCGAGTATCGTTTCTATGGAAATGACTGCCTTTTCTTTTGCGATGCGAGTATCTCCTTCTCGATGCACTATTCCTTCTTTATTGCATCCCTAGCTCCCTCTCATTGACGCATTAACACAGAAATTGAGTCGCTATGAAATACTATGGGTTCTATGACTTCTCCTTCTAAATCGAGTAACGTTTCTACGGAAACGACAGGAAAAATCTTTTGGGATACGACAATCTCATTTCCGATCCACTAATCCTTCTTTACTGCATCCCTCACTCCCACTCATTGACGAATTCAAACGGAAATTGCGTCGCTATGAAATACTATGTGTTCTAAGACATTTCCTTCTAAATTGAGTAGCGTTTCTATGGAAACGACAGGATTTTCTTTTGGGATACGACAATCACATTTCCGATCCACTAATCCTTCTTTACTGCATCCCGCACTCCCACACATTGACGAATTCACACAGAAATTGCGTCGCTATGAAATACTATGGGTTCTATGACTTCTCCTTCTAAATCGAGTAACGTTTCTATGGAAACGACAGGATTTTCTTTTGGGATACGACAATCTCATTTCCGATCCACTAATCCTTCCTTACTGCATCCCGCACTCCCACACATTGACGAATTCACACGGATATTGCGTCGCTATGAAATACTATGTGTTCTAAGACATTTCTATCTAAATCGAGTAACGTTTCTATGGAAACGACAGGATTTTCTTTTGGGATACGACAATCACATTTCCGATCCACTAATCCTTCTTTACTGCATCCCTCACTCCCACACATTGATGAAATCACACGGAAATTGCGTCGCTATGAAATACTGTGTGTTCTAAGACATTTCCTTCTAAATCGAGTAACGTTTCTGTAGAAACGACAGGATTTTCTTTTGGGATACGACAATCACATTTCCGATCCAAAAATCCTTCTTTACTGCATCCCTCACTCCCACACATTGACGAATTCACACGGAAATTGCCTCGCTATGAAATACTATGTGTTCTATGACTTCTCCTTCTAAATCGAGTAACGTCTCTATGGAAACGACAGGATTTTCTTTTGGGATACGACAATCTCATTTCCGATCCACTAATCCTTCATTACTGCACCCCTCACTCCCACTCATTGACGTATTCACACGGAAATTGCGTCGCTATGAAATACTATGTGTTCTAAGATATTTCCTTCTAAATCGAGTAACGTTTCTATTTAAACGACAGGATTTTCTTTTGGGATACGACAATCACATTTCCGTTCCACTAATCCTTCTTTACTGCATCCCTCACTCCCACACATTGACGAATTCACACGGAAATTGCGTCGCTATGAAATACTATGGGTTCTATGACTTCTCCTTCTAAATCGAGTAACGTTTCTATGGAAACGACAGGATTTTCTTTTGGGATACGACAATCTCATTTCCGATCCACTAATCCTTCTTTACTTCATCCCTCACTCCCACGCATTCACGAATTCACACGGAAATTGCGTCGCTATGTAATACTGTGTGTTCTAAGACATTTCCTTCAAAATCGAGTAACGTTTCTATGGAAACGACAGGATTTTCTTTTGGGATACGACAATCACATTTCCGATCCACTAATCCTTCTTTACTGCATTCCCTCACTCCCACACATTGACGAAATCACACGGAAATTGCGTCGCTATGAAATACTATGGGTTCTATGACTTCTCCTTCTAAATTGAGTAACGTTTCTATGGGAACGACAGGATTTTCTTTTGGGATACGACAATCACATTTCCGATCCACTAATCCTACTTTACTGCATCCCTGACTCCCACTCATTGACGAATTCACACGGAAATTGCGTCGCTATGAAATACTATGTGTTCTAAGACATTTCCTTCTAAATCGAGTAACGTTTCTATGGAAACAACAGGATTTTCTTTTGGGATACGACAATCACATTTCCGATCCACTAATCCTTCTTTACTGCATCCCTCACTCCCACACATTGATGAATTAACACAGCAATTGCGTCGCAATGAAATACTACGGGTTCTATCACTTCTCCTTCTAAATCGAGTATCGTTTCTATGGACATGACTGCCTTTTCTTTTGCGATACGAGTATCTCCTTCTCGATGCACTATTCCTTCTTTATTGCATCCCTAGCTCCCTCTCATTGACGCATTAACACAGAAATTGAGTCGCTATGAAATACTGTGGGTTCTATGACTTCTCCTTCTAAATCGAGTAACGTTTCTATGGAAACGACAGGATTTTCTTTTCGGATACGACAATCTCATTTCCGATCCACTAATCCTTCTTTACTGCATCCCTCACTATCTCTCATTGACGAATTCAGACGGAAATTGCGTCGCTATGAAATACAATGTGTTCTATGACATTTCCTTCTAAATTGAGTAACGTTTCTATGGAAACGACAGGATTTTCTTTTTGGATACGACAATCACATTTTCGATCCACTAATCCTTCTTTACTGCATCCCGCACTCCCACACATTGACGAATTCACATGGAAATTGCGTCGCTAGGAAATACTGTGTGTTCTAAGACATTTCCTTCTAAATCGAGTAACGTTTCTATGGAAACGACAGGATTTTCTTTTGGGATACGACAATCACATTTCCGATCCACTAATCCTTCTTTACTGCATCCCCCACTCCCACACATTGACGAATTCATACGGAAATTGCGTCGCTATGAAATACTATGTGTTCTATGACTTCTCCTTCTAAATCGAGTAACGTTTCTATGGAAACGACAGGATTTTCTTTTGGGATACGACAATCTCATTTCCGATCCACTAATCCTTCTTTACTGCATCCCTCACTCCCACTCATTGACGAATTCACACGGAAATTGCGTCGCTATGAAATACTATGTGTTCTAGGACATTTCCTTCTAAATCGAGTAACGTTTCTATGGAAACGACAGGACTTTCTTTTTGGATACGACAATCACATTTCGGATCCACTAATCCTTCTCTACTGCATCCCTCACTCCCACACATTGACGAATTCATACGGAAATTGCGTCGCTATGAAATACTATGTGTTCTATGACTTCTCCTTCTAAATCGAGTAACGTTTCTATGGAAACGACAGGATTTTCTTTTGGGATACGACAATCTCATTTCCGATCCACTAATCCTTCTTTACTGCATCCCTCACTCCCACACATTGACGAATTCACACGGAAATTGCGTCGCTATGAAATACTATGGGTTATATGACTTCTCCTTCTAAATCGAGTAACGTCTCTATGGAAACGACTGGATTTTCTTTTGGGATACGACAATCACATTCCCGATCCACTAATCCTTCTTTACTGCAAACCTCACTCCCACACATTGACGAATTCACACGGAAATTGCGTCGCTATGAAATACTATGGGTTCTATGACTTCTCCTTCTAAATCGAGTAACGTTTCTATGGAAACGACAGGATTTTCATTTGGGATACGACAATCTTATTTCCGATCCACTAATCCTTCTTTACTGCATCCCTTACTCCCACACATTGACGAATTCACACGGAAATTTCGTCGCTATGAAATACTATGTGTTCTAAGACATTTCCTTCTAAATCGAGTAACGTTTCCATGGAAACGACAGGATTTTCTTTTGGGATACGACAATCACATTTCCGATCCACTAACCCATCTTTACTGCATCCCTCACTCCCACTCATTGACGAATTCACACGGAAATTGCGTCGCTATGAAATACTATGTGTTCTAAGACATTTCCTTCCAAATCGAGTAACGTTTCTATGGAAACGACAGGATTTTCTTTTGGGATACGACAATCTCATTTCCGATCCACTAATCTATCTTTACTGCATCCCTCACTCCCACACATTGACGAATTCACACGGAAATTGAGTCGCTATGAAATACGAGTACTATGTGTTCTAAGACATTTCCTTCTAAATCGAGTAACGTTTCTATGGAAACGACAGGATTTTCTTTTGGGATACGACAATCTCATTTCCGATCCACTAATCCTTCTTTACTGCATCCCTCTCTCCCACACATTGACGAATTAACACGGAAATTGCGTCGCTATGAAATACGAGTACTATGTGTTCTAAGACATTTCCTTCTAAATCGAGTAACGTTTCTATGGAAACGACAGGATTTTCTTTTGGGATACGACAATCTCATTTCCGATCCACTAATCCTTCTTTAGTGCATCCCGCACTCCCACACATTGACGAATTCACACGGAAATTGCGTCGCTATGAAATACTATGTGTTCTAAGACATTTCTATCAAAATCGAGTAACGTTTCTATGGAAACGACAGGATTTTCTTTTGGGATACGACAATCACATTTCCGATCCACTAATCCTTCTTTACTGCATCCCTCACTCCCACACATTGATGAAATCACACGGTAATTGCGTCGCTATGAAATACTGTGTGTTCTAAGACATTTCCTCCTAAATCGAGTAACGTTTCTATGGAAACGACAGGATTTTCTTTTGGGATACGACAATCACATTTCCGATCCACTAATCCTTCTTTACTGCATCCCTCACTCCCACACATTGTCGAATTAACACAGCAATTGCGTCGCAATGAAATACTATGGGTTCTATGACTTCTATTTCTAAATCGAGTAATGTTTCTATGGAAACGACAGGATTTTCATTTGGGATACGACAATCTCATTTCCGATCCACTAATCCTTCTTTACTGCATCCCTCACTCCCACACATTGACAAATTCACACGAATATTGCGTCGCTATGAAATACTACGTGTTCTAAGACATTTCCTTCTAAATCGAGTAACGTTTCTATGGAAACGACGGGATTTTCTTTTGGGATACGACAGTCTCATTTCCGATCCACTAATCTTTCTTTACTGCATCCCTCACTCCCACTCATTGACTAATTCACACGGAAATTGCGTCGCTATGAAATACTATGGGTTCTATGACATTTCCTTCTGAATCGAGTAACGTTTCTATGGAAACGACAGGATTTTCCTTTGGCATACGACAATCTCATTTCCGATCCACTAATCCTTCTTTACTGCATCCCTCACTCCCACACATTGACGAATTCACACGGAAATTGCTACGCTATTAAATACTATGTGTTCTAAGACATTTCCTTCTAAATCGAGTTACGTTTCTATGGAAACGACAGGATTCTCTTTTGGGATACGACAATCTCATTTCCGATCCACTAATCCTTCTTTACTGCATCCCTCACTCCCACACATTGACGAATTCACACGGAAATTGCGTCGCTATGAAATACTGTGGGTTCTATGACTTCTCCTTCTAAATCGAGTAACGTTTCTATGGGATCGACAGGATTTTCTTTTGGGATACAACAATCTCATTTCCGATCCACTAATCCTTCTTTACTGCAACCCTCACTCCCACACATTGACGAATTCACACGGAAATTGCGTCGCTATGAAATACTATGTGATCTAAGACATTTCCTTCTAAATCGAGTAACGTTTCTATGGAAACGACAGGATTTTCTTTTGGATACGACAATCACATTTCCGATCCACTAATCCTTCTGTACTGCATCCCTCACTCCCACACATTGACGAAATCACACGGAAATTGCGTCGCTATGAAATACTGTGTGTTCTAAGACATTTCCTTCTAAATCGAGTAACGCTTCTATGGAAACGACAGGATTTTCTTTTGGGATACCACAGTCACATTTCCGATCCACTAATCCTTCTTTACTGCATCCCTCACTCCCACACATTGACGGATTAACACAGCAATTGCGTCGCAATGAAATACTATGGGTTCTATGACATCTCCTTCTAAATCGAGTATCGTTTCTATGGAAATGACTGCCTTTTCTTTTGCGATGCGAGTATCTCCTTCTCGATGCACTATTCCTTCTTTATTGCATCCCTAGCTCCCTGTCATTGACGCATTAACACAGAAATTGAGTCGCTATGAAATACTATGGGTTCTATGACTTCTCCTTCTAAATCGAGTAACGTTTCTACGGAAACGACAGGAAAAATCTTTTGGGGTACGACAATCTCATTTCCGATCCACTAATCCTTCTTTACTGCATCCCTCACTCCCACTCATTGACGAATTCACACGGAAATTGCGTCGCTATGAAATACTATGTGTTCTAAGACATTTCCTTCTAAATTGAGTAACGTTTCTATGGAAACGACAGGATTTTCTTTTGGGATACGACAATCACATTTCCGATCCACTAATCCTTCTTTACTGCATCCCGCACTCCCACACATTGACGAATTCACACAGAAATTGCGTCGCTATGAAATACTATGGGTTCTATGACTTCTCCTTCTAAATCGAGTACCGATTCTATGGAAACGACAGGATTTTCTTTTGGGATACGACAATCTCATTTCCGATCCACTAATCCTTCTTTACTGCATCCCGCACTCCCACACATTGACGAATTCACACGGATATTGCGTCGCTATGAAATACTATGTGTTCTAAGACATTTCTATCTAAATCGAGTAACGTTTCTATGGAAACGACAGGATTTTCTTTTGGGATACGACAATCACATTTCCGATCCACTAATCCTTCTTTACTGCATCCCTCACTCCCACACATTGATGAAATCACACGGAAATTGCGTCGCTATGAAACTGTGTGTTCTAAGACATTTCCTTCTAAATCGAGTAACGTTTCTGTAGAAAACGACAGGATTTTCTTTTGGGATACGACAATCACATTTCCGATCCACTAATCCTTCTTTACTGCATCCCTCACTCCCACACATTGACGAATTCACACGGAAATTGCGTCGCTATGAAATACTATGTGTTTCTATGACTTCACCTTCTAAATCGAGTAACGTCTCTATGGAAACGACAGGATTTTCTTTTGGGATACGACAATCTCATTTCCGATCCACTAATCCTTCTTTACTGCATCCCTCACTTACACACATTGACGAATTCTCACGGAAATTGCGTCTCTATGAAATACTATGGGTTCTATGACTTCTCCTTCTAAATTGAGTAACGTTTCTATGGGAACGACAGGATTTTCTTTTGGGATACGACAATCACATTTCCGATCCACTAATCCTACTTTACTGCATCCCTGACTCCCACTCATTGACGAATTCACACGGAAATTGCGTCGCTATGAAATACTATGTGTTCTAAGACATTTCCTTCTAAATCGAGTAACGTTTCTATGGAAACGACAGGATTTTCTTTTGGGATACGACAATCACATTTCCGATCCACTAATCCTTCTTTACTGCATTCCCTCACTCCCACACATTGACGAAATCACACGGAAATTGCGTCGCTATGAGGTACTGTGTATTTTAAGACATTTCCTTCTAAATCGAGTAACGTTTCTATGGAAACGACAGGATTTTCTTTTGGGATACGACAATCACATTTCCGATCCACTAATCCTTCTTTACTGCATCCCCCACTCCCACACATTGACGAATTCATACGGAAATTGCGTCGCTATGAAATACTATGTGTTCTATGACTTCTCCTTCTAAATCGAGTAACGTTTCTATGGAAACGACAGGATTTTCTTTTGGGATACGACAATCTCATTTCCGATCCACTAATCCTTCTTTACTGCATCCCTCACTCCCACTCATTGACGAATTCACACGGAAATTGCGTCGCCATGAAATACTATGTGTTCTAGGACATTTCCTTCTAAATCGAGTAACGTTTCTATGGAAACGACAGGACTTTCTTTTTGGATACGACAATCACATTTCGGATCCACTAATCCTTCTCTACTGCATCCCTCACTCCCACACATTGACGAATTCATACGGAAATTGCGTCGCTATGAAATACTATGTGTTCTATGACTTCTCCTTCTAAATCGGGTAACGTTTCTATGGAAACGACAGGATTTTCTTTTGGGATACGACAATCTCATTTCCGATCCACTAATCCTTCTTTACTGCATCCCTCACTCCCACACATTGACGAATTCACACGGAAATTGCGTCGCTATGAAATACTATGGGTTATATGACTTCTCCTTCTAAATCAAGTAACGTCTCTATGGAAACGACTGGATTTTCTTTTGGGATACGACAATCACATTCCCGATCCACTAATCCTTCTTTACTGCAACCCTCACTCCCACACATTGACGAATTCACACGGAAATTGCGTCGCTATGAAATACTATGGGTTCTATGACTTCTCCTTCTAAATCGAGTAACGTTTCTATGGAAACGACAGGATTTTCATTTGGGATACGACAATCTTATTTCCGATCCACTAATCCTTCTTTACTGCATCCCTTACTCCCACACATTGACGAATTCACACGGAAATTTCGTCGCTATGAAATACTATGTGTTCTAAGACATTTCCTTCTAAATCGAGTAACGTTTCTATGGAAACGACAGAATTTTCTTTTGGGATACGACAATCACATTTCCGATCCACTAACCCATCTTTACTGCATCCCTCACTCCCACTCATTGACGAATTCACACGGAAATTGCGTCGCTATGAAATACTATGTGTTCTAAGATATTTCCTTCTAAATCGAGTAACGTTTCTATTTAAACGACAGGATTTTCTTTTGGGATACGACAATCACATTTCCGTTCCACTAATCCTTCTTTACTGCATCCCTCACTCCCACACATTGACGAATTCACACGGAAATTGCGTCGCTATGAAATACTATGGGTTCTATGACTTCTCCTTCTAAATCGAGTAACGTTTCTATGGAAACGACAGGATTTTCTTTTGGGATACGACAATCTCATTTCCGATCCACTAATCCTTCTTTACTTCATCCCTCACTCCCACGCATTCACGAATTCACACGGAAATTGCGTCGCTATGTAATACTGTGTGTTCTAAGACATTTCCTTCAAAATCGAGTAACGTTTCTATGGAAACGACAGGATTTTCTTTTGGGATACGACAATCACATTTCCGATCCACTAATCCTTCTTTACTGCATCCCTCACTCCCACACTTTGACGAATTCTCACGGAAATTGCGTCTCTATGAAATACTATGGGTTCTATGACTTCTCCTTCTAAATTGAGTAACGTTTCTATGGGAACGACAGGATTTTCTTTTGGGATACGACAATCACTTTTCCGATCCACTAATCCTACTTTACTGCATCCCTGACTCCCACTCATTGACGAATTCACACGGAAATTGCGTCGCTATGAAATACTATGTGTTCTAAGACATTTCCTTCTAAATCGAGTAACGTTTCTATGGAAACGACAGGATTTTATTTTGGGATACGACAATCACATTTCCGATCCACTAATCCTTCTTTACTGCATTCCCTCACTCCCACACATTGACGAAATCACACGGAAATTGCGTCGCTATGAGGTACTGTGTATTTTAAGACATTTCCTTCTAAATCGAGTAACGTTTCTATGGAAACGACAGGATTTTCTTTTGGGATACGACAATCACATTTCCGATCCACTACTCCTTCTTTACTGCATCCCTCACTCCCACACATTGATGAATTAACACAGCAATTGCGTCGCAATGAAATACTACGGGTTCTATCACTTCTCCTTCTAAATCGAGTATCGTTTCTATGGACATGACTGAGTTTTCTTTTGCGATACGAGTATCTCCTTCTCGATGCACTATTCCTTCTTTATTGCATCCCTAGCTCCCTCTCATTGACGCATTAACACAGAAATTGAGTCGCTATGAAATACTGTGGGTTCTATGACTTCTCCTTCTAAATCGAGTAACGTTTCTATGGAAACGACAGGATTTTCTTTTCGGATACGACAATCTCATTTCCGATCCACTAATCCTTCTTTACTGCATCCCTCACTATCTCTCATTGACGAATTCAGACGGAAATTGCGTCGCTATGAAATACAATGTGTTCTATGACATTTCCTTCTAAATTGAGTAACGTTTCTATGGAAACGACAGGATTTTCTTTTGGGATACGACAATCACATTTTCGATCCACTAATCCTTCTTTACTGCATCCCGCACTCCCACACATTGACGAATTCACACGGAAATTGCGTCGCTATGAAATACTGTGTGTTCTAAGACATTTCCTTCTAAATCGAGTAACGTTTCTATGGAAACGACAGGATTTTCTTTTGGGATACGACAATCACATTTCCGATCCACTAATCCTTCTTTACTGCATCCCCCACTCCCACACATTGACGAATTCATACGGAAATTGCGTCGCTATGAAATACTATGTGTTCTATGACTTCTCCTTCTAAATCGAGTAACGTTTCTATGGAAACGACAGGATTTTCTTTTGGGATACGACAATCTCATTTCCGATCCACTAATCCTTCTTTACTGCATCCCTCACTCCCACTCATTGACGAATTCACACGGAAATTGCGTCGCTATGAAATACTATGTGTTCTAGGACATTTCCTTCTAAATCGAGTAACGTTTCTATGGAAACGACAGGACTTTCTTTTTGGATACGACAATCACATTTCGGATCCACTAATCCTTCTCTACTGCATCCCTCACTCCCACACATTGACGAATTCATACGGAAATTGCGTCGCTATGAAATACTATGTGTTCTATGACTTCTCCTTCTAAATCGGGTAACGTTTCTATGGAAACGACAGGATTTTCTTTTGGGATACGACAATCTCATTTCCGATCCACTAATCCTTCTTTACTGCATCCCTCACTCCCACACATTGACGAATTCACACGGAAATTGCGTCGCTATGAAATACTATGGGTTATATGACTTCTCCTTCTAAATCAAGTAACGTCTCTATGGAAACGACTGGATTTTCTTTTGGGATACGACAATCACATTCCCGATCCACTAATCCTTCTTTACTGCAACCCTCACTCCCACACATTGACGAATTCACACGGAAATTGCGTCGCTATGAAATACTATGGGTTCTATGACTTCTCCTTCTAAATCGAGTAACGTTTCTATGGAAACGACAGGATTTTCATTTGGGATACGACAATCTTATTTCCGATCCACTAATCCTTCTTTACTGCATCCCTTACTCCCACACATTGACGAATTCACACGGAAATTTCGTCGCTATGAAATACTATGTGTTCTAAGACATTTCCTTCTAAATCGAGTAACGTTTCTATGGAAACGACAGAATTTTCTTTTGGGATACGACAATCACATTTCCGATCCACTAACCCATCTTTACTGCATCCCTCACTCCCACTCATTGACGAATTCACACGGAAATTGCGTCGCTATGAAATACTATGTGTTCTAAGACATTTCCTTCCAAATCGAGTAACGTTTCTATGGAAACGACAGGATTTTCTTTTGGGATACGACAATCTCATTTCCGATCCACTAATCTATCTTTACTGCATCCCTCACTCCCACACATTGACGAATTCACACGGAAATTGCGTCGGTATGAAATCCTATGTGTTCTAAGACATTTCCTTCTAAATCGAGTAACGTATCTATGGAAACGACTGGATTCTTCTTTGGGATACGACAATCTCATTTCCGATCCACTAATCCTTCTTTACTGCATCCCTCACTCCCACACATTGACGAATTCACACGGATATTGCGTCGCTATGAAATACTATGGGTTCTATGACTTCTCCTTCTAAATCGAGTAACGTTTCTATGGAAACGACAGGTTTTTCTTTTGCGATACGACAATCTCATTTCCGATCCACTAATCCTTCTTTACTGCATCCCTCACTCCCACTCACTGACGAATTCACACGGAAATTGCGTCGCTATGTAATACTGTGTGTTCTAAGACATTTCCTTCTAAATCGAGTAACGTTTCTATGGAAACGACAGGATTCTCTTTTGGGATACGACAATCTCATTTCCGATCCACTAATCCTTCTTTACTGCATCCCTCACTTCCACACATTGACGAATTCACACGGAAATTGCGTCGCTATGAAATACTATGTGTTCTGAGACATTTCCTTCTAAATCGAGTAACGTTTCTATGTAAACGACAGGATATTCTTTTGGGATACGACAATCACATTTCCGATCCACTAACCCATCTTTACTGCATCCCTCACTCCCACTCATTGACGAATTCACACGGAAATTGCGTCGCTATGAAATGCTATGTGTTCTAAGACATTTCTTTCCAAATCGAGTAACGTTTCTATGGAAACGACAGGATTTTCTTTTGGGATACGACAATCTCATTTCCGATCCACTAATCCTTCTTTACTGCATCCCTCACTCCCACACATTGACGAATTCACACGGAAATTGCGTCGCTATGAAATACTATGTGTTCTAAGACATTTCCTTCTAAATCGAGTAACGTTTCTATGGAAACGACAGGATTTTCTTTTGGGATACGACAATCACATTTCCGATCCACTTATCCTTCTTTACTGCATCCCTCACTCCCACACATTGACGAATTAACACAGCAATTGCGTCGCAATGAAATACTATGGGTTCTATGACTTCTCCTTCTACATCGAGTATCGTTTCTGTGGAAACGACTGGCTTTTCTTTTGCGATACGAGTATCTCCTTCTCGATGCACTATTCCTTCTTTATTGCATCCCTAGCTCCCTCACATTGACGAATTAACACAGAAATTGAGTCGCTATGAAATACTATGGGTCCTATGACTTCTACATCTACATCTATACTCCGCGAGCCACCTTACGGTGTGTGGCGGAGGGTACTTATTGTACCACTATCTGATCCCCCCTTCCCTGTTCCATTCACGAATTGTGCGTGGGAAGAACGACTTCTTGTAAGTCTCGGTATTTGCTCTAATTTCTCGGATCTTTTCGTTGTGATCATTACGCGAGATATATGTGGGCGGTAGTAATATGTTGCCCATCTCTTCCCGGAATGTGCTCTCTCGTCATATCGATAATAAACCTCTCCGTATTGCGTAACGCCTTTCTTGAAGTGTCCGCAACTGGAGCTTGTTCAGCATCTCCGTAACGCTCTCGCGCTGACTAAATGTCCCCATGACGAATCGCGCTGCTTTTCGCTGGATCATGTCTATCTCTTCTATTAATCCAACCTGGTAAGGGTCCCATACTGATGAGCAGTACTCAAGAATCGGACGAACAAGCGTTTTGGAATCTACTTCTTTCGTCGATGAGTCACATTTTCTTAGAATTCTTCCTATGAATCTCAACCTGGCGCCTGCTTTTCCCACTATTTGTTTTATGTGATCATTCCACTTCAGATCGCTCCGGATAGTAACTCCTAAGTATTTTACGGTCGTTACCGCTTCCAATGATTTACCACCTATGGCATAATCGTACTGGAATGGATTTCTGCCCCTATGTATGCGCATTATATTACATTTATCTACGTTGAGGGAAAGCTGCCAGCTGTCGCACCATGCATTAATCCTCTGCAGGTCCTCCTGGAGTACGTACGAGTCCTCTGATGTTGCTACTTTCTTGTAGACAACCGTGTCATCTGCAAATAGCCTCACGGAGCTACCGATGTTGTCAACTAAGTCATTTATGTATATTGTAAACAATAAAGGTCCTATCACGCTTCCCTGCGGTACTCCCGAAATTACCTCTACATCTGCAGATTTTGAACCGTTAAGAATGACATGTTGTGTTCTTTCTTCTAGGAAATCCTGAATCCAATCACAAACCTGGTCCGATATTCCGTAAGCTCGTATTTTTTTCACTAAACGTAAGTGCGGAACCGTATCAAATGCCTTCCTGAAGTCCAGGAATACGGCATCAATCTGCTCGCCAGTGTCTACGGCACTGTGAATTTCTTGGGCAAATAGGGCGAGCTGAGTTTCACATGATCTCTGTTTGCGGAATCCATGTTGGTTATGATGAAGAAGATTTGTATTATCTAAGAACGTCATAATACGAGAAAACAAAACATGTTCCATTATTCTACAACAGATTGACGTAAGCGAAATAGGCCTATAATTATTCGCATCTGATTTATGACCCTTCTTGAAAATGGGAACGACCTGCGCTTTCTTCCAGTCGCTAGGTACTTTACGTTCTTCCAGCGATCTACGATAAATTGCTGATAGAAAGGGGGCAAGTTCTTTAGCATAATCACTGTAGAATCTTAAGGGTATCTCGTCTGGTCCGGATGCTTTTCCGCTACTAAGTGATAGCAGTTGTTTTTCAATTCCGATATCGTTTATTTCAATATTTTCCATTTTGGCGTCCGTGCGACGGCTGAAGTCAGGGACCGTGTTACGATTTTCCGCAGTGAAACAGTTTCGGAACACTGAATTCAGTATTTCTGCCTTTCTTCGGTCGTCCTCTGTTTCGGTGCCATCGTGGTCAACGAGTGACTGAATAGGGGATTTAGATCCGCTTACCGATTTTACATATGACCAAAACTTTTTAGGGTTCTTGTTTAGATTGTTTGCCAATGTTTTATGTTCGAATTCGTTGAATGCTTCTCTCATTGCTCTCTTTACGCTCTTTTTCGCTTCGTTCAGCTTTTCCTTATCAGCTATGATTCGACTACTCTTAAACCTATGATGAAGCTTTCTTTGTTTCCGTAGTACCTTTCGTACATGATTGTTATACCACGGTGGATCTTGCCCCTCGCTTTGGACCTTAGTCGGTACGAACTTATCTAAGGCGTACTGGACGATGTTTCTGAATTTTTTCCATTTTTGTTCCACATCCTCTTCCTCAGAAATGTACGTTTGATGGTGGTCACTCAGATATTCTGCGGTTTGTGCCCTATCACTCTTGTTAAGCAATTATATTTTCCTTCCTTTCTTGGCATTTCTTATTACACTTGTAGTCATTGATGCAACCACTGACTTATGATCACTGATACCCTCTTCTACATTCACGGAGTCGAAAAGTTCCGGTCTATTTGTTGCTATGAGGTCTAAAACGTTAGCTTCACGAGTTGGTTCTCTAACTATCTGCTCGAAGTAATTCTCGGACAAGGCAGTGAGGATAATGTCACAAGAGTCTCTGTCCCTGGCTCCAGTTCTGATTGTGTGACTATCCCATTCTATACCTGGTAGATTGAAGTCTCCCCCTCTTACAATAGTATGATCACGAAACTTCTTCACGACGTTCTGCAGGTTCTCTCTGAGGCGCTCAACTACTACGGTTGCTGATGCAGGTGGTCTATAGAAGCATCCGACTATCATATCTGACCCACCTTTGATACTTAACTTAACCCAGATTATTTCACATTCGCATTCGCTAATAACTTCACTGGATATTATTGAAATCTTTACTGCTATAAATACTCCTCCACCATTGGCATTTATCCTATCCTTGCGGTATATATTCCATTCTGTGTCTATGATTTCGTTACTGTTCACTTCCGGTTCTTTACTGCATCCCTCACTCCCACTCATTGATGAATTCACACGGAAATTGCGTCGCTATGAAATACTATGTGTTCTAAGACATTTCCTTCTAAATCGAGTAACGTTTCTATGGAAACGACAGGATTTTCTTTTGGGATACGACAATCACATTTCCGATCCCCTAATCCTTCATTGCTGCATCCCTTACTCCCACACATTGACGAATTTACACGGAAATTGCGTCGCTATGAAATACTATGTGTTCTAAGACATTTCCTTCTAAATCGAGTAACGTTTCTATGGAAACGACAGGATTTTCTTTTGGGATACGACAATAACATTTCCGATCCACTAATCCTTCTTTACTACATCCCTCACTCCCACACATTGACGAATTCACACGGATATTGCGTCGCTATTAAATACTATGTGTTCTAAGACATTTCCTTCTAAATCGAGTAACGTTTCTATGGAAACGACAGGATTTTCTTTTGGGATACGACAATCACATTTCCGATCCACTAATCCTTCTTTACTGCATCCCTCACTCCCACACATTGACGAATTAACACAGCAATTGCGTCGCAATGAAATACTATGGGTTCTATGACTTCTCCTTCTAAATCGAGTATCGTTTCTGTGGAAACGACTGGCTTTTCTTTTGCGATATGAGTATCTCCTTCTCGATGCACTATTAGTTCTTTATTGCATCCCTAGCTCCCTCACATTGACGAATTAACACAGAAATTGAGTCGCTATGAAATACTATGGGTTCTATGACTTCTCCTTCTAAACCGAGTAACGTTTCTATGGAAACGACAGGATTTTCTTTTGGGATACGACAATCTCATTTCCGATCCACTAATCCTTCTTTACTGCATCCCTCACTCCCACTCATTGACGAATTCACACGGAAATTGCGTCGCTATGAAATACTATGTGTTCTAAGACATTTCCTTCTAAATTGAGTAACGTTTCTATGGAAACGACAGGATTTTCTTTTGGGATACGACAATCACATTTCCGATCCACTAATCCTTCTTTACTGCATCCCGCACTCCCACACATTGACGAATTCACACGGAAATTGCGACGCTATGAAATACTATGGGTTCTATGACTTCTCCTTCTAAATCGAGTAACGTTTCTATGGAAACGACAGGATTTTCTTTTGCGATACGACAATCTCATTTCCGATCCACTAATCCTTCTTTACTGCATCCCTCACTTCCACACACTGACGAATTCACACGGAAATTGCGTCGCTAAGAAATACTATGTGTTCTATGACTTTTCCTTCTAAATCGAGTAACGTTTCTATGGAAACGACAGGATTTTCTTTTAGGATACGACAGTCTCATTTCCGCTCCACTAATCCTTCTTTACTGCATCCCTCACTCCCACACATTGACGAATTTACACGGAAATTGCATCGCTTTGAAATACTATGAGTTCTAAGACATCTCCTTCTAAATCGAGTAACGTTCCTATGGAAACGACAGGATTTTCTTTTGGGATACGGCAATCACATTTCCGATCCACTAATCCTCTTTACTGCATCCCTCACTCCCGCACATTGAAGAATTCACACGGAAATTGCGTCGCTATGAAATACTATGTGTTCTAAGACATTTCCTTCTAAATCGAGTAACGTTTCTATGGAAACGACAGGACTTTCTTTTTGGATACGACAATCACATTTCGGATCCACTAATCGATCTCTACTGCATCCCTCACTCCCACACATTGACGAATTCACACGGAAATCGCGTCGCTATGAAATACTATGTGTTCTAAGACATTTCCTCCTAAATCGAGTAACGTTTCTATGGGAACGACAGGATTTTCTTTGGTATACGACAATCACATTCCCGATCCACTAATCCTTCTTTACTGCAACCCTCAGTCCCACACATTGACGAATTCGCACACAAATTGCGTTGCTATGAAATACTATGGGTTCTATGACTTCTCCTTCTAAATCGAGTAACGTTTCTATGGAAACGACAGGATTTTCATTTGCGATACGACAATCTCATTTCTGATCCACTAATCCTTCTTTACTGCATCCCTCACTCCCACACATTGACGAATTCACACGGAAATTGCGTCGCTATGAAATACTATGTGTTCTAAGACATTTCCTTCTAAATCGAGTAACGTTTCTATGGAAACGACAGGATTTTCTTTTGGAATACGACAGTCTCATTTCCGATCCACTAATCCTTCTTTACTGCATCCCTCACTCCCACTCATTGACGAATTCACACGCAAATTGCGTCGCTATGAAATACTATGGGTTCTATGACATTTCCTTCTAAATCGAGTAACGTTTCTATGGAAACGACAGGATTTTCTTTTGGGATACGACAATCTCATTTCCGATCCACTAATCCTTCTTTACTGCATTCCTCACTCCCACTCATTGACGTATTCACACGGAAATTGCGTCGCTATGAAATACTATGTGTTCTAAGACATTTCCTTCTAAATCGAGTAACGTTTCTATGGATACGACAGGATTTTCTTTTGGGATACGACAATCACATTTCCGATCCACTAATCCTTCTTTACTGCATCCCTCACTCCCACACATGGACGAATTCACACGAAAATTGCGTCGCTATGAAATACTATGTGTTCTAAGACATTTCCTTCTAAATCGAGTAACGTTTCTATGGAAACGACAGGATTTTCTTTTGGGATACGACAGTCTCATTTCCGATCCACTAATCCTTCTTTACTGCATCCCTCACTCCCATTCATTGACGAATTCACACGCAAATTGCGTCGCTTTGAAATCCTATGGGTTCTATGACATTTCCTTCTAAATCGAGTAACGTTTCTATGGAAACGACAGGATTTTCTTTTGGGATACGACAATCTTATTTCCGATCCACTAATCCTTCTTTACTGCATCCCTCACTCCCACTCATTGACGTATTCACACGGAAATTGCGTCGCTATGAAATACTACGCGTTCTAAGACATTTCCTTCTAAATCGAGTAACGTTTCTATGGAAACGACAGGATTTTCTTTTGGGATACGACAATCACATTTCCGATCCACTAATCCGTCTTTACTGCATCCCTCACTCCCACACATTGACGAATTCACACGGAAATTGTGTCGCTATGAAATACTATGTGTTCTAAGACATTCCTTCTAAATCGAGTAACGTTTCTATGGGAACGACAGGATTTTCTTTTGGTATACGACAATCACATTCCCGATCCACTAATCCTTCTTTACTGCAACCCTCAGTCCCACACATTGACGAATTCGCACACAAATTGCGTTGCTATGAAATACTATGGGTTCTATGACTTCTCCTTCTAAATCGAGTAACGTTTCTATGGAAACGACAGGATTTTCATTTGCGATACGACAATCTCATTTCTGATCCACTAATCCTTCTTTACTGCATCCCTCACTCCCACACATTGACGAATTCACACGGAAATTGCGTCGCTATGAAATACTATGTGTTCTAAGACATTTCCTTCTAAATCGAGTAACGTTTCTATGGAAACGACAGGATTTTCTTTTGGAATACGACAGTCTCATTTCCGATCCACTAATCCTTCTTTACTGCATCCCTCACTCCCACTCATTGACGAATTCACACGCAAATTGCGTCGCTATGAAATACTATGGGTTCTATGACATTTCCTTCTAAATCGAGTAACGTTTCTATGGAAACGACAGGATTTTCTTTTGGGATACGACAATCTCATTTCCGATCCACTAATCCTTCTTTACTGCATTCCTCACTCCCACTCATTGACGTATTCACACGGAAATTGCGTCGCTATGAAATACTATGTGTTCTAAGACATTTCCTTCTAAATCGAGTAACGTTTCTATGGATACGACAGGATTTTCTTTTGGGATACGACAATCACATTTCCGATCCACTAATCCATCTTTACTGCATCCCTCACTCCCACACATGGACGAATTCACACGAAAATTGCGTCGCTATGAAATACTATGTGTTCTAAGACATTTCCTTCTAAATCGAGTAACGTTTCTATGGAAACGACAGGATTTTCTTTTGGGATACGACAACATCATTTCCGATCCACTAATCCTTCTTTACTGCATCCCTCACTCCCACACATTGACGAATTCACACGGAAATTGCGTCGCTATGAAATACTATGTGTTCTAAGACATTTCCTTCTAAATCGAGTAACGTTTCTATGGAAACGACAGGATTTTCTTTTGTGATACGACAATCACATTTCCGATCAACTAACCCAACTTTACTGCATCCCTCACTCCCACTCATTGACGAACTCACACGGAAATTGCGTCGCTATGAAATACTATGTGTTCTAAGACATTTCCTTCCAAATCGAGTAACGTTTCTACGGAAACGACAGGATTTTCTTTTGGGATACGACAATCTCATTTCCGATCCACTATTCCTTCTTTACTGCATCCCTCACTCCCACACATTGACGAATTCACACGGAAATTGCGTCG